>NW_026931220.1:0-44663 GCF_032062105.1 Saccostrea cuccullata | reverse complement strand
TTGTTTTTTGAAACCAGGTGTACCAATTATCTATTGAATCCAAGGATAACAATTGCGACCCGTTATTAGCAGAACTATTTTTAAATTCATATTATAAAGCAGAATTTGTGCAAAATCTTATGCGTGAAAAGATGAGAACACTTGCTGTTGCCTTTAATTCGACACATTTAAATATATCGACGACCAATTGTCAATTAACAACGGTAATTTCGACGCTTATGTCGATACGATATATCCTGGTGAGCTTGAGATAAAAGATAACAGAGTCTGATACATCTGTTTCATATTTGGATATTTTACTTGAAAAAGACGTTAATGGTCTAGCAACCAAGCTCTATGATAAACGTGATGACTAACTTTTCTATCGTCATCTTCTATTACTTATGCAGCAAAATACCTTCATCACCTGTGTACTGAGTTTATATATCTCAGTTGATTCGATACGCACGACCATGCTCTACGTATGAGCAGTGTAACAGGGGTTTTAGTCAGTCGGGGTTCGAACACACGACCTCCCGATCTCGCAGCTTCTGAGTAACGATTTCCTCTGCTCAAAATTTACTATTTACCGACAATTTTTTTTATTAATTTAAAAACAGTGAACACCATTTCTTTAAAAATTCAAGATCATTGCTAAACTAAAAAAGTTGCTTTTGAAAACTTAGACACTTACATTAATTGTTTGTTTAGAAAATGAAACAATTAATTCTCTACTTTATATTAATGTTTGAAATTCAACACTTGACTTGGTCATTTAGTTGGTATGAAGTAAGCGCCATCTAATGGATAAAGTAAACCTAGCTCAAATTTAAGAAACATACATTGTGTTTTAGAAATCAAACACATAACATTTTCTTTTTTTACGTGCAGAAAGGTCGCCATTCATATATTAGATGTACAGTGAAATGGGAAAGGTCTTGTTACAAGTAATCTACCTATGGAATATTAAAAACCTATCTTTATTCACTCAAAAGTATGAAGCAGGTTAATTTTTTTTCTGACAGACTGACAGACGAACGAGATGTTTAATGTCTGCTTTGGTGAAGGCGACGGACAATATAAATGACAGGTGGAAAATAAACAATAAGTTTATAAAAGAAAATGTGCATGCAGATAAAATACCATAATCTTTGTAAAATTCGAATAAAAATGTTAATTTAAATATAGGTAAATATATAGGACTAAGAAATAAAAATGTAAACGAAATGATTATCTTCGCCAGCCAAATTGCACGGGTTTTCCGATCCTCTTCTCACCATCCCTTGAGTTGTGAAAAGAGAAGTGGATCAGAGACACTTGGCTAGCGAAGATGATAAGTAGGATACCGCGTTTGATTAATTGAAAAATTGGTTAAAAGCTTACTTCCTTCTTGACTCCTGTGTCGATAGAAATTGATCCTTGTTCTATGATAGCCTAAATATTAGTAAAATCAAGTGTCGCATAGTAAAAGTGTCGTATATAAAAGAAACGCTTGCTTCCTTGTTCTATGCACATCAACACCAAAACAAGTTTGATATAAACATGGGGACATTATGGCCTATCTTGTCGGTACTTTCATTGTTTTTTCTTCAGTTAGTGTCTCTTGGACAAGGTGAGTAGCAGCTTTGCTTTAATTTTGACTTATTGGTGGATTCAGAAAAAAAAACAAGAAAAGCAATATATATATATATATATATATATATATATATATATATATATATATATATATATATATATATATATATATATATATATATATATATATATATATATATATATATATATATATACACAAAAACCAGCATTATTGTTTCCCCTAAATTTAGTTTACATTTCAGTATAGTTGTGTGAATGTTTTATAAGTTAACTATCAGAAAATCATTGCATACAAAAAGCCTACTTAGGTAAATGCTTAAAAATTAGGTTTGACGTGTCAAAGAATCCATCGACGACAACAAATGAATAAAAATTTAATATTCTTCGAACCGCAAACGACACCCCCTTACGAAATAGGGGTTTAGAATTTAAGACTTTTTTGCTTGTCAAGTTTTTTCAGGTAGGTTGATTTATTTCTCTGCCCCACCCCTATCTTTCAAAACGATGCTACATGTACATTCCTGATACATCAATGCTTAGGAAATAATCCATCGGATTTCCCCCCAAAATTATATAGGCCCTATCAAAATTTCCGCTAAAATCCGGATAGAATATAATTCGAATATCAAAAACATGCGTAAATAAATTATTTTTAAAATACTTTTAAAAAAAGAAATATTGTCGACAAATACAGTTACTTGTAACATGTTTAAAAAACAAGATTGAGAATTTAAATTTTTACGTAACTGTAGCGAAAGGGATGGCTATACAGTATACTCAAGTTTATGTAATGAAAAAAAATGCATTGAGGTTAAAAAATGGCTTAAAACATTGAATCATGGATTAATCTTTAGTTTCTTAAAAAGTATCTTTGATAATGATTTATTTCACAGAGATGAAATTCCGAAAAATTATTTGACAATGATAATGGTAAACATTAATTATAAAGAGAATAATGTCAATTAAATAAATAACAATCGAACTTATTTATATGATATTACAGATGGGAGATTTACTATGCTGGTGAATTTCTATATATAAGCCACCACATTGGAAAAGTTCAATATGATGATCCTACTTACACTCATAGTTCCCTTTGTAAGAAGGTAAATAAAAAATCATTTCACGTTATTCCCGTGATATTTCCAAAATTCAAATTGAATCCAAACTTCATCGAGATGCCCATACCCCCCAAAACAAAGATACAAAGCAGGTTCCAGTAAATGTTCTCCTAAAACTCTTTATTTACTACTCAACAAGCAGTGAAAGAAAAAAATTAGTAGAATTCAGTAAACTTATACCCTGTATACTTTACAACAACATATCCTCGAAGTAATGTTAACCAGATGTTTATTATCAAGAATGATGTTTAAACTTCAAAACTAACTTTGAATTTTATTCTTTTTGACACCATGGACAGCTGATTTTTCAACTATAGATTGGAAGTCGTAAGTTAACATACCTTGTCATTTGCAAAATCATTTTGTTAAAAAAAATATAAGTATACAATCAAGAACATCAACATTGAAATAAAATTATAGTTGCTTAAGGTGCTGATATACTTGTGTAAAGTAATGCAATTTTTGTTAGTCGTGTTATCCACAGGAATTTTCATTTTAACATTTGATTTCCGAAATAATTATGTCATAAGGATTATTATTTTGAATCAGACAGTCGCTGTAAAAATGAAAAAAATTGTTTTAAGCCATCAGTTGAAATCCAGCGAAAGCTTGGGGGAACATACTTTTTTTCACTGCTGGCAGATTTGTTCCAAAAAGTATCTTACAATTTTAAATTACAGTTGGCTTATGTTATGAAGAAATACTTCAAAAACCCATAATTACATGTAGTTTAGGAACAGAAGTAGATATACACATCCTTATTTGATTACTTCAGAAGTGTCGCTCTGATAAGCGTTTTATTCCAACGTATTATAAAGCAACTTTGTTTGATATCTGTTGTACTATGCCGTACATACTTTACTATGGATACTCATTAATTGACACCTTCTTTTTACTTGTAATAGAATTTTTTTGATATCTGCTGTACTATATTATTACTTTTGATACCACGGATTTTCTGCTTCCATTTACATGATTTACATCAAGAATAAAAGAAGCAAATGTGCTCACTTATTGGTTTTGTCGGCAGTAAAAATTAGCATTTCACCCTCGTATGTACACAAATCTACATGTTATATAGGTCTATAACATTGTACAATATAATCAAAAATAGGCCCAAGTAAGACCAGCGGTACAAAGAAGTTAATATAAAAGATTATGATTAAAAATATATTTATAAATCCACACGCTTTAAAAAGCTATTGGGTACAAATTCAAGCCAACACTTTTACTTCCTTATCATACTAATATCTAAATTACCATCGTCATTAATAACATTTTCTTTTAGCAAGTTTATTACTTTATAAAAATTGTAATTTGAGTTCGTTGTCATGATAATTTCAGTTGTAAATATGCACATTTTATTTGTTCATAACTCCTACCGTTATCATTTGCTTCACCACTATTTTCAAGCCCCGGCTAGATTTTCTTGTAGCATCAGGTTCGATTCCCAACAATCAAATTGAATCTTAACTTCATAGACGTCCCCGTAAACAAAAATACAAAGCAAGTTCCAGTAAATGTTTACTGAATATACATATATGAAACATTTAGAGATAACGATCAGTATTCAAGATCAAAAGTCCATAAAACAATATAAAATAGGAGCAGAGCAAACACGGACCTCGAAAACATCATAGGCAGGATCAGGTGCCATGGAGGAGTGAGCATCCCCTGCCAACCGGTCACACCCACTGTGATCCTTGTCATGTTCGGGAAATAACGGAAAAATCCGTCGTTAATTCAGTGTACAAATAATGGACTAACAATTACAGTCAATTCTCGAATTATCGCCATTTTCGCAATACCGCCATGATTTCCCAAGAACGTTTTTCCTGGTATATAAAATTCTCTTTATAACGCCAAATTCGCATACCGCCATCCGCCACCCTGTTTTCACAACAAACGTCCATTTTTAAGTGTCAATTATCTCGATAATACCGCCACAGGTGCATGTGGTCAGTGAAGCACGGCTAATTGGTTGACGGTATCCCTGTTGTAAAGAATGCAAAGCCAGTCAAGGTACATGCAATTAAAGCTGACATGAATTCTTAAAAACGCAACTTCTTCATTTATGTACGACTTGTTTCATACCAACTATAGCCGTATTCCGCCATATTTCTTTCAGATACTGTATAGTGGGAAAATAACCCGCGGTGTTAATATTCGCTATATTCACGGTGTTAATAAATCCGTGAATTCAAGAAATAGTGAATATATTTTCAATAATCTCCACGTTTTATTTGGAAATTTGAGAATAGACTAGCTACGATAGGTTGACTACGACAGGTTGATATACATGTACGTACAGAACATGGTCGTTTCAGTAATTACGAGTAGTACTCATCATTCAATTATTTTAATTATCACGCTTAACCTTAATTCAGATAGGCAGATAATAACTTCAAAAGCTGTTTTGATAGCCAACGCTTCATGTTTAATCAATCAAAACACATGGGCCAGGGGTTTGATTACCCGCGCGTAACTAATTTTACCACGTGTATTTGTTACCTGCATTATCATGCAATTAGTTTTTATCAACATTTTGGTTTTAAGAAATCATTCAAATAAATATCGAACATACTGAAGATTGGAAGGATATCGTTTCGGCGAATTGCATAAACGCATTTATTTCCGTCCAGTAGTTTTTCGCGGCGTTGTATTGAAGTGGGTGCACATGCACTCATCGTAATAGCGTATAGGAAAGTCATTTGACGTTTAGAGTGAAGGACTTTTAATAACTGCACTTGTTTTAATTAACTATTAATTAATTCTATCAATTTTATATAAACCTACCCTTTTGTTCGTGAAATAAAAATAACGCTGATGAATGTCGTATTAAACGAATATAGGCAAGGGAGGTAACTTTTATTATATACCAATTCCGCGAATTCAAGAAACCGCGATCATGTCAGATGAGAGGAAAACGTGAAAATTACAACCCGTGAAATTAATCCCCTATACAGTACCTTGTCTTATTGTAACGATATATACCCAAATGCCCTCGTTACACTTGAATGATTTTTTGGCTTGGCTATCGACTTGTGCACATCTCCAATGGTAAAACATTTGAAAACACATGGGTTGATCAAGACATTTCAAAACCACACAACATAATAATCATATTTCTGAATAATTATAGATTTGAATCAAATGAAATAAAAAAAAGAAAGAAAATGCAAGTTTGAAAGAAAGATTTAGTTGCACGAGTACGCATTTGTACACTGCGCCAATTTATGCAGAATAAACATGAAATAGAAAGCACTAAAACCCGTAAACACACTTTGAAATTATTATCTTTTGAATGGAACAAAACAATCAGCGTCTTTGATTTGCAGGTTTTATGCAGACTTTGATGCATGTCGAGAAAACGTGTCGAACGCTGTAAACGTACCCATACCTGGTTATAAGATCACTGCATCGGTTCGAAGATGTGCACAAGTCAAGTGATATACACCCTGAATTCCATTTATTGAAATATGCATCACAAAAAAGAAATAAACTCCATAAAAAATCAATAAACACACTGTATCTACTCCGTACAGTCTAGCGCATCGATACACTTAGTGCGTGCTGATCAGATATTGGTCAGGGAAAATATCACAAGTGGAAAAGAGTGGTATTTGCGCGGCTGAAATGGGGGGGGTCTAAAGTATAATTATAACGGCTTCATAAGATATAACTGAAAATTGTCTATCTAGTTCTAATAAACATTCTTTATATAGTCTGCAGTTGTTTTGCATCGCAAAATTTATTTGTCAATTACAACTGATTATTTTAATACTAATCTCAAATCTAACCCAAGTAATTTGATATACGGTAAATATTTAGTTCAAGACTTAAAAACATTTAAACAGAATACAAAAGTTTATGTGTACATCTGTACGTTTTTTAACACACACGCGGAAAAAAACATCCCCCGTTAGACTGATATTGAGGCATTTGTATTTTTAAGGGGGGGGGGGCGAAATAATTGACATGGCCGTTACCTAAATATTCTTGGAAGACAGACATTTCTGCCAATTACATTTTTGAAGATTTTTTATTGTCTCACTCCGACCACAGAGTATGAACATTTTTACGGAATGTGGCTGTTTTATAATTATTACAGGAAGTCTTTCGAGATTTCAGTATCCCTGTCTGACAGTCTAGTTTTTTTTAAAAATAAAAATAATTTCTGTTGCAATATTTGGGAGATACTTTTAAAAACTTTGGTAGGGAAACTTGCAACCTGGTGGAATACAGATAATTTTTAATTACTCTTTTATTCATTGAACTCTCTCGCTCTCTCTCCTCCTGTAACCATCTGTAAGCACAATTACAGATATAAAATCATATGTATTTTGTGCTGTACCATTTATTAGATCTTGCGACAGATCAAAGATTTTTTTTTGTCAGGCGGGGATGTCGAAACTTGTTCAAAAATTGAAATAATAATTTTACTTTTGACAAGAAAATAAACCTAAACGCCGAAATTGAAAGGAAAATACATGTAAACGTGAAGTCTACATCAAAGGAATGGAAACATTGGGAACTTTCTCAAATACATGTACCTTCTCAGGTAAGGAATCTGGACAAAAATTATTTAGACAAGAGGTATAAAAAAGCTAATTTTTGGTAGAATGTGGAACTCTCATCGGCAGTTTGCTTTCCCTTCCTATATGCTTCGACTATTAATAATTTATATCCTACCCAGATATTTCTTGACATGCAAAAAAAAAAAAACCCCCGTAAACTCTCGCCCAAACTTCAAAACCCATTTCGGGGAGGGGGGGGGGGGGGGGGGTAGCCGGTGACTTCTAATGCTTCAAACCTCAGCCTTTTCATACCAATTTAACACAAATTCGCGTTTACCAGGGAGTCTGCGTTTTCCGAGGGGGTTCCTACGTAACTTTTTTCTTGCTTTAGTAAATAGATTTAATAACCTTGCAAATCCCAGGGGAGGGGGGGGGGGGGTCCTAACCCCCTCTAGATCCGCGCATGGCACTCATGCATAGAATCACAACACAGCCACTTCTATTTATATTGATGGGGAACCTCCAAAATCAGTTGATAAGCAAAAAAAAACAAACAAACAAACAAAAACAAAAAAACAAAAACAAAACAAACACAAAAAAAACAAAACAAAAAAAACCTATGCACCACACTCTATACAATTCTTTTTGGTAGGGGATAAAGGAGGCTTCCTGTAACTTTTCTGTTCAGTACATTACTTCTGAATGCTTGAATCTGCGTATATTCCTGCAAACAAAAAATGTGGAGGGAGCTTCCAAATCAAAATTTTAATTTATTTAAACTGCAGCAAAGATTATCCTCAGAAAAAGTGAGCCCCCCCCCCTCCATCTGCATACTACGGGAACATTTTAAACCTTTATCTTTACCGAATCGAAATATTTCATGCATACTTCTTAAAGTTAGTTACTTCTGAAAATGGTCCAAAAATGGTAAAAAAAAGTTCGCTGGAATCTTCCTTGCATGTTACTTGTGGGTGGTCGAAGCCCTTAGACAGGGTTACCAAGACAAGATAGAATTTGTCCCCATTGTAATTTAAAAGAACTCAGAGATGAGTTTCATTACATACTAAAGTGCTGCGCGCTACTTTCAGAAAGAATGCTATGCTTAACAGAAAAAAGCATAAATTTTCAGAATGTGATTAATTTTAAACACATTATGAATAACAATAAGCACTGTTTTCTGAGAAAATTGTGCTCGTTTATAAAGAAAAAAAATAAAACATGCCCCCGCCTAAATTCCCATAGTTCACATTTATAGCAACGTACAATTTTTTGTTTAGTTTCTTATTCACGCATGCTTTATAGATCTACTGTTATGTATAAAATCACCTATATATTTTTGTGATTTTTGTATACTGTTGTAAAATGGTGAAGAGATTCAAATAGTTGATTGAAAAATGATTGAAGGTACGCGGAGGAAAGCAAATCCGCGAAAATCTACAGATCTAGAGAACTGAAAGGACACAGATTTTTTTATTTCTTCAAATTATTCATATTATTAGATGTATAAATATCTATACTCTATATTACAGAAAAACACACACACACACACACTCTCTCTCTCTCTGTATGTGTGTACAAAAATAAAGGCCGGGGGGTTCCAATCCCTGGAACCCCACTCCACCTCTGGATCCGCCAATGAATTCTATTTTGATTATTCATATACCATAGAATCAAACTCGTTTATTGTGAATAAAATTATGAAAATAAGTTTAAATCAAGTTATATAAGTTCTTTATTTTAAAAAAAAAATAAAGCCAATACACATTATTTATAATGAAAATATTTGATTGTAAAAAAAAATCGATCTTTTTCAGAGAGCGTTATGCATTTTTTTTTACCCCCCCCCTTTCACGGGAGAATCTCGTCAAAGGATGAATGATTCGTAATGTTGCATGCTATAAAATAAATTTAATGTAATTAAGCCATGTCTAAAAATTTTGTTTACATTTACATATACAGACAAGAGTAATATTTATTTTTGAAAAAAAAAATTGCACTTTTTCAGTCAACCAAAATACCAGTAAGCTTTCCACCTTTGAAATTTCCCCTGACCAAATAGACTATCGTCGTGGACCACGTTTGTCCAAGTGCTATGTGGTGACAATTTTTTACTGTTCAGTTAGCAATGGATTACATGAATTCTGAGATGCATATTTCAATAAAAGTAAAATAGGATATTTCTTTCGACATGTGCACATCCCTGTAACGATAGCAGTATTCAGGTAAATATCTTTATCATTGCGTTCGATGCGTATTCTCGACCTGCATGCGTGCATATCCAAACGGCTTTTGCTGTTTTCCATGTTATTTTTTCTAAATTGCAGCAAATGCATTCAAAAATAATTTACTTCTCAGTATAGTTCTAGTTTTTGTTAACTTTTAAAACATGTATTTGGTCAGTTTATGGATTTATGACAACTATGCTATCGGAGATGTGTACATGTCGACAGCCAGGCTAGACAATCACTCAAGTGAAACAAATGCACCAGGCTTTATATAACAGGTACAGGTGGCCAAAATTTTTCAAGTAAATATGGCGGAATCGAAGAAATATGGCGGACAAAGGCGTACAGGAATGTAGTAAGTCGTACAAAGATGAAAAATGATGCCTTTTTAAGAGTTCATGTCAGCTTTAAGTAAACAATAATTTTAACATGAACTGTTTGAATAATTTTGTTTTCTGTTTAATAAAATCGTTTAGCCATTAAACGAGGCTTCGCCACGAAAGCGGTCGTTGTAAACTACGCCGATAACGATATTAATTTGATGATCTCTGCTTTTAAAAACAATGCAAAGTTTGCTTAAAAAATAATTATGTCAGAAATTGTGAACGTTTCATTAACAATGATGTCATAAACAATTAATTTATTCAAGAACTCATTTTACGTACTATAGGCAATACATCACGACGATCGACCCAGCATTATTTTTTTTCAATATCAGACGTGCAGATTTACATGTATACACATGAACTTGTCCTTATTTCATAACTGAATATTCTGTTTTAGCGAAATTGTACATCAAAAAATTACTTGAAGTACAGTGTATTATCAAATTTAGAAATATGTTTATATATACCTGTATATGTAATAATAAGAATAGAAACGCTAAATGGTATTTCTAAGAACGTTAACTCTACGTCTTATTTCCTAAAAGATGGAAAATTCAATTCATCGCCAAATTCGTTATACCGCCATGATTTCGTACTTACAAAAGGTGGCGGTTTATCGAGAATTAACTATAGTATGAAAAACGTCTTCCGAAATGATGGCTTTAAACGAGTCTCCTGATGTTCTTGCTTCATCAACTTGTCAATAATGTAACTCGTTTTAGAAATTGTTTATACGTAGAAATTGCTCTTGTGTATCGAATCAACTGAGATCCGTAAACTCCGAATGCAGGTGATGAATGTATACTGCATAGGTAAGCGAAGTTGACGATAGAAAAGGTAAAGTCATCATATTTATGATAGAGCTTGGTTGTTAGATTACCATTAACGTCTTTTTCAAGTAAAATATCCAAATATGAAACAGATGTACCATACTCTGTGGTATCTTTTTTCTCAAGCCCACCAGGATATATCGTATCGACATAAGAATGTAAATTTCAATTGTTAATTGCCAATGCGTCATGGACATACCTAAATGTCGAGTTGAAGGCAACAGCAAGTGTTTTCTTCTAATCATGTATAAGATTTTGCACAAATTCTGCTTCATTTGAATACAAAAAAAAAGGTCTGCTAATAACTAGGCGCAATTGGTACCCATGGGAATTCCAATAGATTGTTGGAAGACCTGGTCACCAAAAACAACGTAACATAGATATTGTCAATCAGAAACTCAAGCATCTTTTTGATGTCGACTTAAGAGTACTTGTATGTACAATCAGAATGTTTTTTTAACAAAATAATTTTGCAAATGACCAATGACAAGGTATGTAAATTTACGAGTTTCATTTTTATTGAAAAAGCAGCTATCAGTGACATAAAAAAATCATGGTCTTTTATTAATTGTGGGGAAGGGTTGTGTATAAAGTTGAAAAGTCGTAAGTTTTTAAGCTTTTGAAAAAATCTTGTAATTTCAAATGATCTAAAAGTTCACACCTAACCAAGCAGTGAAAGAAAAAAATTGAGAAGAATTAAGTATAAGCATATCCCCTGTACTGTAAAACAGCATATTCACGAAGTAATGTTAACCATTTTTTTTTATAAAGACTCGTGTATAAACTTAAAAGCTGCAAGAAATCAAGGAAGTTTTCATTGCATTTTTTTAAAAACCAAAATAAATATCCAGTAACATTATTTAAAACGTGCAGCTTTCAAAACGTTATACTCCCATTTCTTTGATTAAAATTAAATCTTTTTGACATCATAGACAGCTAATTTTTCAACTAACATTGGACGTCGTAAGTTTACATACCTCTTCATTTGCAAAATCAGTCTGTTAAAAAATTAAAAGTATACGTTCAAGAACTTCGAAATTTATATAAGATATAAGAGTTGTTTTTGTTTCTGATATACTAGTGTAAAGTCATACATTTTTTGTTGGTCGTGTCAACCACAGCAATTTTCTTTATAACAGTTTATTCTCAAAATAATTATAAGCCATAAGTAGTTTAGGAACAGAAGTAGATATTCACCTCCTTATTTGATTACCTTTAAAAGTAACACTTTAATAACGTTTTCTTCTTACGTTTTATAAAGCAACTTCATTATGCCCCCGTAAACAGAGTTTCGGGGAATATGTAGTTTTTGTATCATCTGTCTGTCTATCTGTCTGTGTGTCCACAAAAAACCTTTAACCTTGTCTATAAGATTTGAGTAGGTAGGGCTATGGCTTTCATATTTCACAGATGTATTCCATGTAACAAAACCTTCCTTTGGGTATGAACACTTTTGACCTTTTGATCTTTGGAGTTTGGCGTTCATTTGAGAAAATGCAACCCTCACCACAAGTTGCCATACGGGGGCATCAGTGTTTCACAAACACGTTTTGTTTTGATATTTGTTGTACTATGTTATAGATACTGTACAATAGGTACTCATTCTAAATTGACATTTTCTCTTCACTTGTAATAGAAAAATTATTTTGATATCTGCTGAACTATATTATTACTTTTCATCCTATTGGTATTCTGTTTCCATTTATATCAAGAATAAAAGAAGCAAATGTGCACATCTATTGTATTTGTCAGCATTTTTTTAAACAAGTAACAAGATATGTGTTTGTGAAACACTGATGTCCCCTTATGGTAGCTCATGGCGAGAATTGAAATTTCTCAAATGCAAATTTAACTCAACGGTCAAGGTCAAAATTGTTGGTACCAAAAGGAAGGTCTCATTACAAGAAATACACTTGTAAATATTTAAGCCCAAATACTTAGGTTCAAATGTTATGATCAAGATTATTTCTTAAGTGGGTGAAAGCTTTAAGATCAAGGTCAAAATTGTTGGTATGCCAAGGAAGGTCTTGTCACAAGGAATACATATGTAAGTTGAATACACATATAAAATATGAAAGCTATAGCACCAACTATTCAAAAGTTATCGCTATGGTTAAATTTTAGAAATTTTTTGTTTAAGGGGCCAAACTCCAAGGTCAAGAGGTCAAATTTGGTGGTAACTAAAGAAAAGTCTTGTCACAAGGAATACATCTTTAAAATAAAAAAAAGCTATAGCTCCATCCACTCAAACAAATTATGAACAAGTTTAAAGTTATTGCGGACAGACAAAAAGACAGCTAGACAGACAGACAAAGAGACACACAGGACAAAAAAAAGCTACCGTATAACGGATAATTTTTACTGTTGTAAATTTTTACGAATTTTGGTCAAAAAAGTACGAAAGCCCAGAAGGCTCATTCGAGATTCAAGTTTCGAAATACGAGATTCAAAATTCGAGATTCGAAATTCGAGTTTCGAGATTCAAGATCCAGATTAACCAATCAAAAGGCTCGTTCGAGATTCGAGGTTCGAAATTCGAGATTCGAAATTCGAGTTTCGAGATTCAAAATCCAAATTAACTAATCAAATACGGGTTCAACATTTGATTACTTCCCTTTATTATGTTTTATCTATCAATAAATCGTTTAATATATTTATAATAAATGAGTCATTTGAATAAATTACAATACAAGAAAGAGTGTTATATATATTAGAAGGAAAGTTAAATAATCATTTGATTTTTGATCAGCAAGATATACTTCAATTTATATTATGACTTCTTAAATATTAAATAGAATACATATATCAGGAATATATATATTTTTGCATTGTCTACTGTATATAAAGGGTTGCTGACATAATAATACAGTTATAAATAGTGTCTAAAGATTAACAAAATCCCCACCCCTACCGGCAACACCTGCCAATTTTTCCCGACACTGAAAATATTACTTTAAAAATTTGAAAGGCAAGGTAGCCTTGATAAATAAAAACTGCGCTCGTTTTCCTAATAGAGGGAATACATTAAAATAAAGTTTTCAATTACTTATCTTCATCTAAGGCTTTGATTTCATGAACTAATTAACAATTATATATACAATACAGATTGCAAATATGAATTAGAATAAATGCAGCATTCATTTTATCTGATATCAAACAGTAGATTAGTCTAAATTAGCTGCAGAACTATAGCGTTATGGTTTTATATTTTAGTCTCTGACCATAGCGTTATGGTCAAAGACTAAAATATACTCGGTTTTTATTTATCAAGGCTACAAGGATTTTGTTAATCTTTAGTCACTATTTATAACTTTATTATTATGTCAACAATCCTTTATATATAGTAGACAATGCAAAAATATATATATTCCTGATTATGTATTCTATTTAATATTTAAGAAGTCATAATATAAATTGAAGTATATCTTGCTGACCAAAAATCAAATGATTATTTAACTTTCTTTCTAATATATAACACTCTTTCTTGCATTGTAATTTATTCAAATGACTCATTTGTTATAAATATATTAAACGATTTATTGATAGTTTAAACATAATAAAGGGAAGTAATCAATGTTGAACCTGCATTTGATTGGTTAATCTGGATTTTGAATCTCGAAACTCGAATTTCGAATCTCGAATTTCGAACATCGAATCTGGAATGAGCGTTTTGATTGGTTAATCTGGATCTTGAATCTCGAAACTCGAATTTCGAATCTCGAATTTTGAATCTCGTATTTCGAAACTTGAATCTCGAATGTACGAAAGCCCAGAAGGCTCATTCGAGATTCGAGTTTCCAAATACGAGATTCGAAATTCGAGATTCAAAATTCGAAATTCGAGATTCAAAATTCGAGTTTCGAGATTCAAGATCCAAACGAACCAATCAAAAGCGGGTTCAACATTTGATTATTTCCCTTTATTATGTTTTTACTATCAAGAAATAATTCAATATAATTATATCAAATGGGTCATTTCATTAAATTACAATGCAAGAAAAAGTGTTATATATATTAGAGGGAAATTTAAATAACTAATGGAATTTTGATCAGCAAAAAATATTTTTATTTATATTATAGATTCTTAAATATTAAATAGATTTCATATATCAGGAGTATATATATTTTTGAATTGTCTACTAAACTTAATTTTTATGCATTTCCTGTGTTAGGAAAACCACAGGTACTTGTGAAAGGTACCACTCCCCCCCCCCCCCCCCCCCCTCGATATTCAACTCTAGGGCTTATTGGACATTTTTTTCACAAGTTTTATTTATTAAACTTATTCATTATGTATACAATAACAAAAAATTGTAAAATCCCCAGAATAATCGCTCAACACCCCCCCCCCAAATACCCACTATACATTATAAGAGAAGGATATGCCACTCCAGTCTGTTTACGTTGTACCCCCACTGGTGTTAAATGCATTTATTTTGCTTTAGCTTTATATGTCGATTCACACTGTCTCTACATATACAATGTATTTCCAGGGGCGGATCCAGGAATTGAAGTTAGGGGGGCCAGATTCAGGCAGGGGGTCTGGGGGCCGCCTTGAGGCCCCCAGTGGGTCCAGGGCAAAGCCCTGGTGGGGGCCCAGGGGGCGAAGGCCCCGGAAGCTCTTGGATTCTAGAGGTTTTGTAGGGTAAAAATGAGGTCTACCGAGTAGACATTTAAAACATTTTCTCGACAAACTATGTTTTATGCTAACTTGGACAATTTTAAGGGGGCGCGCGCCGGGTGCGCCCCCCTTAAATCTGCCACTGATTTCTGTCTTAGTCCATGCTATCGGACTGACTCTGCATCACGCGTAATAATCCCACATTTTTTCCGTAAACAGCTTTCTTTCTTGTAAAGTGGGGTAATAAATAGTGTTTTGTTTTGTTTTGTTTTTTTTTGGTTGAGCGATTATTCTGGGGGTTTTACGCCAGCGATTTTTTTCTTATTGTAAGGCTACACATAACAGAGAAATAAGCCCCGGGGTTCAATATCAAGGGGGGGGGGGGTCTTGTCCACACGTACCTGTGTTTTTCTAAAAATTAAGACAGGAAACATGTATTGACGTAAGCGTCAAAAATCGGCCGCAAACCAATTAATGTTCCTTTTATGAAGCAACTAAAGACTATGGTGGTCTGTTTTTAAAATATCTTATATTTATCTTTTAATATATATCCTCGTGATATTAAAAGCTTGTGCTCTACATTGCATGATTTTCTTAATTATATAATGCATGTTCAGTATTAACCCCTGGTACTCTGCGTCAAAACTTTTGAACCGTGGTCCTGTATGGCATTTACATTAAAAGTTTAAAGCTAAAATTAAATGTAATCTACAACTAGATATGCAGTGTAGTTTAATTTAATAAAAATGCAGCAAATATGTTGGTATCCTTGCTCTCTCTTAGAGGAAAAAACTAAACTCCCTCTAGATCCGCCACTTCATTTCTTCTCTTTGAGTTGTAGCGGGAAAATTCTTGGCACATTGTAAAACGTGCATTATCCTCGTCTGCTAAGGGCCAAATCTTGTAATATTTTGTAGCCTGCTAAGTCTTTTAATGAATTTACATTTAACCATATTTTTCAAAATGTTTATATGTGTACATATGTACACGTCATTTTAAAATAAATACGTACAACAAATCCCGTTTGAATAGAGAAAGTAAAATTGTGTAATATACATAATGCGGTCTTTGATTTAGACTACGCCCAACACATGTCTTAATTTTCTCCTCACTTCAAACATATCTAAATTTCTAAGTCAGTATTGGATGAATTATTTACCTCATTCTTCTTAAGAATTTTTAATTTTATGTTTATTGTGCGTTTTTTCTTTAACCTTAAGACCGTCTTTTTAATATACTATTATATTAATGTTAAATATTTTTTATTTAAATTGTTTTAACTCCGCAGAAACGCACAGCGACTTCAAACTTTCATCTCATATAACCGACCATCTCCTGGCGGCCGGTACTTTATCATCGATACAAAAATATAATTATATACTCCTGATATATGTAATCTATTTAATATTTAAGAATCTATAATATAAATTGAAATATTCATTGCGGATCAAAAATCCATTAATTATTTAAATTTCCCTCTAATATATAATAACACTTTTTCTTGCATTGTAATTTAATGAAATGACCCATTTGATATAATTATATTGAATTATTTCTTGATAGTAAAAACATAATAAAGGGAAATAATCAAATGTTGAACCCGCTTTTGATTGGTTCGTTTGGATCTTGAATCTCGAAACTCGAATTTTGAATCTCGAATTTCGAATTTTGAATCTCGAATTTCGAATCTCGTATTTGGAAACTCGAATCTCGAATGTACGAAAGCCCAGAAGGCTCATTCGAGATTCGAGATTCAAAATACGAGATTCGAAATTCGAGATTCGAAATACGAGTTTCGAGATTCAAGATCCAAACTAACCAATCAAAAGCGGATTCAACATTTGATTACTCCCCTTTATTATGTTTTTACTATCAAGAAATCGTTTAAAATAATTATAACCAATGGGTCATTTGATTAAATTACAATGCAAAAAAGAGTGTTTTATATATATTAGAAGGAAATTTAAATAATTATTGGATTTTTGCAGCAAGATATACTTCAATTTATATTATAGCTTCTTAAATATTAAATAGATTACATATATCAGGAGTATATATATTTTTGTATTATCTTCTACACTTATTATTTTTTTTTTGAATTTCCGCGCATAGGAAAACCACAGGTACTTGTGGACAGGACCCCCCCCCTCGATATTCAATACCAGGGCTTACTGGACAATTTTTTTTAACAAATTATATTTATTACACTTATTAATGTGTACAATACGAAAACATCACGGGCGCAAAACCCCCAGAATAATCGTTTAACCAAAAAAAAAAACCATTATACATTACCCCACCCCACTATACAAGAGAGGTGTCATTTAAGGAGAAAATATGGGATTATTACGAGATGCAGAGTCAATCCGATAGCATGGACTAAGACAGAAATATATGTAGAGATAGTTAATTTTAATCAACATTTTAAGTTAAAATAAATGCATGGTTTAAACCGTTTAAACCTAGAAATAGCAGTGGGCGTACAACGTAAACAAACTGGAGTGCACGTGGCATATTTTCTCTCTTAAATAATGTATAGTGGGGTATTTTTTGTGTTGAGCGATTATTCTGGGTTTTTACGATTTTTTTTTGGCATTGAACACACGATGAATAAGTGTATTTAATAGATATATGTTGTGAAAAAAGTCCAATAAGCCCTGGGGTTGAATATCGAGAGGGGGGTGGATGCCCTGTCCACAAGTACATTTGGTTTTCCTATGCGGGAAAATACATAAAAATTAAGTTTAGAAGACAATACAAATAAATATATATACTCATGATATAAGTAATTTTTTTTAATATTTAAGAAGCTATAATATAGATTGAAGTATATTTTTCTGATCAAAAATCCAATAATTATTAAAATTTCCTTCTAATATATATAACACTCTTTCTTGCATTGTAATATAATTAAATGACCCATTTGTTATAATTATTTTAAACGATTTCTTCATAGTAAAAACATAATAAAGGGGAGTAATCAAATGTTGAACCCGCTTTTGATTGGCTAGTTTGGATCTTGAATTTCGAATCTAGAATTTCGAATCTCGAATTTCGAATCTCGTACTTTGAAACTCGCTTCTGATTGGTTAGTTTGGATCTTGAATCTCGAAACTCGAATTTCGAATCTCGAATTTCGAATCTCGTACTTTGAAACTCGAATCTCGAATGAGCCTTCTGGGCTTTCGTACGAATGAGCCTTCTGGGCTTTCGTACGAATGAGCCTTCTGGGCTTTCGTAAAAAAGGGTGATTTAAATTTTTACGCGTTATTTTTTTACGAATTGAATATGTCCGTAAAAATTAAAATCATCAGATGTAAAATTCCAGATCACTGATTGTTAGCACTTTAAATGTATTTACGTGTGTCCCGAAAACCCGATGAGAGAGAGAGAGAGAGAGAGAGAGAGAGAGAGAGAGAGATATTAAATTATAATGATATAAACAATGCAACAAATTACATAATGTATTAAAAAAAATTATCATTTACTTTTTTATACACAAACCATGTGCCCTTCATTTACATGTATTCATGTTCAATAAAACACATAGCTACATGTAGGCACACCACGTGCTCGTCTGGATTTACCGAAAACAAGAGAGACAACTCAAAACTATCATAACTGAAGTGAAAGTATACTTGTACAGTGTATTTACCTCTATTATTACAATGGATGATTGACTTAAAAGTGTTCAAAATACCAACAGTACACTAATTATGTAGCCTCCAGGGAGTGAGCTTAATGACAATTAGCATTTACTTTTACTCATACGATGTTAAAAATTTACACGAGCCGGTTTATAAATTATGTGAAATTTTACGCGTTTAATTTTTACGGATTTATAAAACTCGTAAAAATTAGTAAAAATTAGCAGCACGTAAAAATACCTGTTATACGGTATATGCCCTCGAATCTTCGATTACGGGGACATAAAAACCTCGGTAGAATTAAGTAAGCATCATCAAATAATACGAAGTAATAGAAGCTAGATGTTTATTATAAAGACTGATGTTTTAATTTAAAAACTACAAGAAAATCAAGAAACGTTAACATTGCATTTTCTAAAACCAAAATGAATACCCGGTAACATTTTTTAAAACGTGTGGCTTTCAAGACCTTATACTCCCAGTTTCATGATTAGATTCTTTCTGACACCATAGACAGCTGCTTTCAACTAAATTGGAACTCTTAAGTTTACATACATTTTATTTGCAAAATCATTTTGTTAAGAAAAAAGAAATTATACAATCAAAAATTTCAAAGTTGATAAAAATAGATGCCTGAGTTTCTGATATTTATATCGATTGCGTTTCATCGAATTGCAATTGTTATTTTATTCCTACTATTCACTATATATCCATTTGAACAGTGTTGAACTCGAACTGAAAGACACGTTAGCGTTCTACAGTTTTGTTTCGTATTCGGATATTTTATTAGAAAAAGACTTTAATAGCAACTTAATAACAAAGCTAAATATGATAAAAATAATGAAAGAAATCTTCAAGTTCCATTGATTATGTATAAATATAATAATAATAATAATGATGATGCTATTATTGATATCTCCTGTCTTGTATGCTGTATATAGAATTAATGCCTTCAAATCGATTGAATACGCCTACTCTACTTAAAGGAGACAAGCTATGGAAAAATAAGTGATGTAACAAGAACATTACCAGTCTCGTTATAGGTCAACATTTTGCAGGTTTTATGGTCGAATCAATTACATAGTCAGCAAATACAATCTACCACCAAGACGAGGCTATGATTTTCACAATGAATCGTCTACTGATTTGTTCATTTGCCTGATCATAACAAAGAACACACGGCAGATGTGTCCCATCGACAAGGAATGCTCCTTCATCCATGGCACCTGATCCCACCTCTGATATATTTAGAGGTCCGTGTTTGCTCAGCTCAAAATTTATATTGTTTCAGTGGACTTTTAAGCTTTGTGACTGTTTGATCTTAAACAAAGTATTACATTCTTTGTCTCAAATAGCATACGAAAATAAAAAATTTAAAAAATAAAACTTTAAATTCAACGAAAACTAAGCATTAGATACGCTTTAAACTAACATGATTTAGAATAATGGGAACCTATTAATTAAACCAAACTGGAAAATACAAGGAAGCTACGAATTGTATCAATTTAATAAAATGAAATCTTTAGTTTTATTAGTTGGTTTTAATTTTCCCCTATGCTATACTTTTCTACCTTCTATTTTGATGGCATTTTGAAAAAAAAACGCATTAAATTGTAGCAGATCGTTAAGTTTTAGAGATACATGTGTATTAAGTACAATTTTGACAAGGAAATGAATTTTCGTAACTCATCATTAAAATAGACATTAATTTAATAATGCAAAAATTTTCATTTTACTTAGCTTTAATTTTTATTTTAAGAGCTCAATATACTTAAATATGCCCATTTCAAGGGGGGGGGGGGAAATGAAAATCAACATATGTTTTAAGCAGATTGCATGGTGTATCGACAACATTAACTACTCTTAAATACAGCCTTAATTAGTACCCTTTGGGATTAATAGAGATACAAACGTACCGATAGTCATTTTGGTTTCCCAATACATCTTGCGAGAATCAATTAAATCATTCGAAAACTAAAATAAGATTAATTACATGTATTGGTTTTCTTAAGTTATGACATGATATCATCATACTACATCATGATCGTAACCTCACCTGCGTGGGCATGACAACGCTTAACTCTCAATGTCTCTGATAACGGTACTGAAAAGAAACCAAATGTGTATGCTTTGTACTTAATATTGTTGAAATTGATCCAGTAGTTTACATGTATGTATCAGTAAACAAGGAAGGACAACATGCATTCAAGGGTCAAACTTTAATCGGAAAGACTGAATACTTGAACCTTTGCCTTACATAACCTAAGGTCTCAGACAATGCAAGCTATAATTTATTATTTATTTCAGGACTCACAGTAACCATAAACCCGAATAAAAACATCTTTTACTCAGAAATGGGTGGAAAGCCCACAGATTACATCACCTGCGAATCTGACTGCCATGCTTCCTGGAAATGCACATACAAATGGTATTATATTGATGGAAATGTAAAATATTTTACAACTGGAAAGATTTTATTCAGAGACAAAACCATAGTAGAAAATACAACATTCCAATGCTATGTAGAACAATCAAAGAATATATATAACTGGAGTCACAGAATCGAAATCATCGTAAATGGTAATTTTATTTATATCAAATGATACAAATGAAACTATGTATGATTAATAATTTACTTGTAAATTAGAGAAAATCAATAACACTTGCTATGAACTTTAATTTTGGATTGGGCTATCGAATGAATTCAAAATTGGCAAAATTTAATTTTTACGAGCCTCTTTCAAGATATTTTGTTTTCAATACTGAGAGTATTATATTCATCTATATGATATTGACTGTCAATAAAGATTTTTATTTTTGGTTGACATTTGTTTGCGATACCAAATCCATGCCTATTTTGAGGTCTGCATCAGGAAAATAACCTGATTTTTTCCTGCTTGGTTATTAATTACGCATACACTATAATATATCAACACACCATACAAAGTATACTCTTCATATTTTAGGGACCAATTACTAGTATTCATATCTGATTGTAAATGAAAAATACATTAAGAAAAATCATATCTATTCAATATATAAACTCTATTCAATATATAAACCAAAGAATCTCCAGCTCTTGACACTGATGTTGGAATAGACTTGTCTGGCAACAACTCTGAAACAACTTCCACCGAAAAAAAATGTGAGTATACACCTTAAGAATACAACTGATTAATTTGTGAATAGTTTCAAAGAGAAACGAAATGGAAATGAAAAATTTGGCTTTAAATTAAATGGAATATGTGGAGATAACGAACATTATTCGAGCTCAAAAGTCCATTAAACATTACAAAATAGGACCTCTAAAACATCAGAGGTGGGACCAGGTTGCATCACATGTCACATCCGCCGTGTTCTCCTTGTTGTGATCGGGAAATAACGGGAAAAGTCTGTGAACAATTCAGTATGCACAATGTAATTTATGACCTAACAAAGACAGTATGAAAATAAGTCAGCATTTGACTAAATGATAAATTGTATTTGCTGACAAGGTCATTGTATCAACCATAGAACTTACAAAATGATGACTTTAAACGAGACTGCTGATATACTTGCTTCATCAAGCTGTTTGTCAATAACTAACCTCGTTTCAGAATTTGTTCATACATAGAATATGCTTTGTATCAACTGAGATATATTAACTCTTTTTGAAAGTGACGAAAGTACTAGTATATTGCTGCATCAGTAAGGGAAGCTGACGATTGAAAAGTTAAAGCCATAACGTGTTAAATAAAATTATTTTGGACTCTCAGATGGATATACTTTGTCTTTTATCAATTTTGCATTTAAGCATCAAAATTAATCCAATTTATTTCAAAAATTCCAGAAATCTGTTGTATATCCATTTGCAATAAATAAAAAGTACCTTATGTCCATAACATGCATAATTATATACTTTTTGCCAGAACTTTGATTTTTTTAAAAGAGTTTTTTATTCGATTCAAATAAATTGTTTATTATTACTCAGATGGACCCAGAAATGTGAGCATTTATTCAACTGACCTTGAAGATGTGTGGGAAGGAACAGGATACGTCAACCTCACATGTAGAGCAGACTGTAATCCAGGGTGTGCTAGATATCAAATTTACCACGATGAACGAGTCCTCTCCAACACAAGCACGACATCCATTACAAAACATCGAAAAAATTCCGGAAAATACAGTTGTGGGGCATATGATGTTATGTCGGGGGAATTCGTCAGATCTGCTGAAGTAGATATTGATATCAAATGTAAGTATTGTTGAAGTAGATATTGATATCAAATGTAAGTTATGGTGAAGTAGATATTGATATTAAATGTAAATAATGTTGATGTAGATATTGATATCAAATGTAAGTTATGTTGAAATAGATATTGATAACAAATGTAACTAATATTGAAGTAAGTATGTCAGATCTCCTGAAGCAGATATCAATATCAATTGTAAGTAATATTGAAGTAGATATTGATCTTAATAAATGTAAGTAATGTTGAAGTAGACATTGATATCTAATATAAGTAATGTTGAAGTAGATGTTGATATCAAAGGTAAGTAATGTTGAAGTAAATATTGATATCAAATGTAAGTAAAATTTAAGTAATGTTAAATAGACTTTGATATCAAATGTAATTTGGTCTTTTCTTCGTTAGTCACTCGAGAGATAATGTATTCAACATAATTGTATTTAAAAAATGAATGGCATTTTTTTTTACTCAACCCATTATGAATCACAGCAATTTACCATGGTTGGAATAAAGTACCTTTCTTGAAAATAAACAAAATAAAATATTGTTCACATCTACATTGGCTGTCCTCTCTTTTTCTGATTTTGTCTTCTCACGAAATTATTTAAGTTTAAATTGTGAATTCATAAATCTATATAGGTATTCACATCCTTAAGTGATTGATTTAACTAAGTCATATTACGTACATGCCAGAGCAGCAAAAATTACTAACTACATGTCTTTTGTTAAATTAATTAAGCCCAATGATGACCATTTTCACTTGATAATTTTATTCCTTTTTAAAGAAAAATTTGTATGATTTGTAACATTAAACTTAGATGGACCCACCAATGTTAAACTGAATTCCTCAAGCAACCTTAAGGATTTGTGGGAAGGAACAGGAAACGTCAACCTCACATGTAGAGCAGACTGCAATCCACCATGTGCTAGATATCAAATTTACCACGATGAACGAGTCCCCTCCGAAACAAACGTGACGTCTATTACAACAGATCGAAACAACTCCGGAAAATACATTTGTGGGGCATATGATGTTAGGTCAAGAAGATATATCAAATCTGCTGAAGTAGATATTGTTATCAAATGTAAGTTAGATTTTAGTTTAGGTTAGGTAACTTAAAGTTATTTTGTACAACAGAATCCTATCAATCTAAAATAAGATTTCTTAGGTCTGCTTTATGGGTATTATATTTTCCTTCATCGGTAGAAATTCATGAAACAATTCGTCACAACAGAATATCTTTGGATGATTGATATGAGTCATAATTCCAAGCATCCCTTTCCATTGATTAAAGGACTATATATATATCACCCTGGCTTTCCACACTTCTAATGACTCTTTGTAGTCATTGTTTTAAGTGCAATGTTGAGGCATATCCAACAAAAATGCACAGCCCATTTTTTATTGTTCACGAATAAAATGCATAATGTTATTCAATTCCTTTATTAATAGATGGACCTAACAATGTGATTCTTGAACGATCAAGTAACACTGAAAATTTGTTGGAGGGCAATGGAACCTTCATGCTCACCTGCAAAGCAGACTGTAATCCACAATGTAATAATTATAAATTTTACCACAATGGACAAGCCCTCCGGATCAGAACCCAAACAAACATAGCATACATTACAAAAGACCGAAGAAACTCCGGAAAATATAGTTGTGGGGCATATGATGTTAAGTCTAGAAGATATGAAAAATCTGCTGAAGTAGATATTGATATCAAATGTAAGTAATCATGAAGTAACTATTGATATCAAATGTGAGGTATATTGTTTCTAAGGTAAGTTACATGAAAGTTATTGTGTACAATCTAATGCTTTGAATATGCTTCGCATGAATGCTTTTTACATGTATAAATGTTGTTAATCTAATACATGTATAAATAGCTCATAGACATTGTAAGCAAATTAAAATGTACGATTTTCTTCTTTGATCAGTTCGGACTTCATGAGATCATGAATTACATATGTATTACAATATATATGCCTGCGTATAAGAAATCTCTTTATCATATAATCAGAGAGTTGGGAAATACTGTAAATTACCGAATATATATCCCTTTTTTCGTGAAATAAGAATTTTTGATATAACACGAGAATCAAAGTATGGCGAGCAGATGATCTCATGTAACTTACGCTTGTGATCGATTGTATGTTGTTAGAAGTCCCATTTGAGAATTGTTCAGTCATATACATTTACATACCTAAATAGGGTTAGTATTACAAAAAAAAAAAAAAAAAAAAGAACGGAAAATTATTTAATTGTGATTCACTCTTAAGAGTTTTTTTTTTTAAGATGAAATGTTAAAAAAAAACTTTTGAAAAGCTATATAACATAATGTTATTGTACTCCCTCTCCGTAGGAGACGGTGTTATACTGTTTTAAATTTATGTGTCTGTGGTTCCGTTCGTCCGTGTGTCTGTCCGTAACAGTACTCATCACAGATGATTGAAATCTAGCACTCTCTGTTTAGGCAAGTCATATATTAATTGGGATTCATTTATATTTGATTCAGGCTAACTTCCTGTTTATCCGTGCGTCTGATGGTACAACATTTCTTTCACACTTTTCTCAGCAACTACGCAGCGCAAATGATTGAAATTTTAGCACACTCTTAGTTTAGGCATGTCGTATGGTGGTATTCAATTAATTTTGTGTGAATTCGATGTCAACATGAGAGGGTACATTTGTATATTTACATCAGAGCGGGAGTATTACTTATGAGCACTCGCCAACAGACCTCAAGTTATATCAAATAAAAAAATTAAAACAATATAATTTTATTGCAACATTTACAAGGGGTTGTTCAAAAAGTTCGTAGACGATGTCAATATTCGTTATATTACTCACTAGAAATTTAAAATAAGCACAATATAATATGTAAAAATATTTGTTTTGATTATGTGTGAAGTTTCAATTCATTCGATTGAACAGAAATCAATTTACTTCCAACATGTTTTGTACCCGCGGAGTACACTTAACGGCAATGTAACCTCAAAACATATCGTCAAGAATTTCTAAAAAAAAAAAAAAAAAACACAAAAAAAACAACAATCTCTATACATTTCACACAGTATAATCCAATGCCCGCTCATTAAATCTTTTTTTCTAATGCTTGACATTTATTTTTTAAGAATTGCTCTCGTTGTATAATTTCATTTTTTAAGGTTTTAATTTCTTTTATTACTTAACTATGCTTTCACAGGATAAGCTGAACTCTGAAGCGCCTTTGTCTTTCCTTGACGTTCCAACTTTTAAAAAAATTTGATCAAGCTTTTACAGTTAAACCGTTTTTTTCACAGATTTTCCTCATCGGATACAGAGTCTCTGTCACTCAAATACTGCCTGTATCATTTGTACACACATGCACAACTCGCTTGAAACATATTTTCTTGATTCCTCCAACATTTTTAGAGTTTATTTAGGATTTTTCCTGAGTAAAACACAGAATTGCATCTTTATAAGCCACTCCGTGACGTTCCAAAACGTTATCTTTTTTGTCCTTTTCATTAGGGTTTACCTAACTTCTCAAGTTTATTTCCTTTTAACAAAGCAAAATATAAAGCCATACTTTCGTATACGAATCGATGTAACAATTGGTTAGTGGATTATCTGTAATTTATCAAATTTTGACCTGCTCCGTGATCCAATTTTTGCACTTTAAAAATCTGGATAAGTTTTGAATAAATCGTAATATTCGGAAAAAAAATCACGTGTAATACAAATCATTTAGATTTATTAATTGTTAAAATATTTCTACCAAATTTGGAAAATAGAAGACGTCAAATAAAAAAAGATATGACAGTTGTCCACGAACTTTTCCAACAACCCTCGTACATTATATTTTGGTAAAATTTTTAAAGTATCAAACACATTTATGTTATTGTAACATTTCAAGAAAAAACGTTTTGATACCATTAAATTTAACAATAGCTGAAATATTTTTTTTCAAGAATTTAAAGCAATACAAAATGATGTGATAACAACAAAAGTCCTTTAAATGAAAATTTTAAATTATATGGAGCGTGCGCAAAGGAAACTCAAAACCACATTGATAAAGTTTTTAAGGCTCTTCGAGCTCTTGGAGATCGATAAATATTGATGCTAGATAAAAAAATCTGTAGATTTTTTTTTATAATACAGCAATTATGTCGTCAGTGATTTTTACTTGTTTTTATTTTTGGTAGATAAGACAGTTTCCTTATCATCAACTGAGAAAGAAATGTCACTAAGTGTAAACCATTATTTACCATCAAATGTAGTTTGCACTATTGAGTGCAATTTCTTGTGTGATTCTGACATTACAGTTACAAAGAATTCGATGACATACAGGATAATTAAGTCGAATCAGAGTATATTTAACAATAAAAAAGCCATTCCTTCAGATAGTGGAGTTTATAGGTGTTCATCCGGTACATCCCACTCTGAAGACGACTTCGAATTGAACATTTTATGTGAGTACAGCCACATAATAAACCATGCTTTATAACTAACATGTTTACACGTACACATATACAATGCTTTCATTACATCTAAAACCGTTTATATGAGTACAAATCTTCAGTGATGTTTTGTTACTTATGTTTATTTTAGCGCGTAATTAAGCATAAGAATACGTAATTATTAAATTTTGTTTTTCTCAAACCTTCATCATTAGAAATAAGCCTACGTAAAAGGTTTAATACCATCTCAAAGCCTCTTGAAAAAGTTTTAGGTATTTATTACAATGATACATTTAAGTCTATAACAATCTTACCATTTCATTAACAGAAATGATTCGATTTAAATATTTTATTGATGTTTTGTTTTTTATAACTTTTCTTATATTTATTCTTATCAACAGATGGTCCTAGAAACATCAAGATTACGAACTCTGAAGGAAAAGTTCAATCCGAAGTTATTTTGACGGAAAATCATTCTGAAAAATATAGATTAAGATGTTCGTTTGATTGCAGTCGACATTGTAAAATATCATGGTATAAGGATGGCAGAATTTTAGACAAAGAGAAAGGGCAAGACTTGAGTATTAGAATGGATAGATATAAATCTGGAACCTATGAATGTGAGGCTGATGGAGTTGAAGGAAAACTATATTCTAACACAGTGAACATAACAGTCCAATGTAAGGTTCACTTTTACTTATTCTCAGCTCTTCTTAAAATCATCAGAATTTCATACTTAGTGAGAAGAAATTAAGATATAAAAATATTCATAATTGCCTTTCTCTGAATACACCAAAAATTATAATATTGGCAATTCAAAAATATTACTCATTAGGATTATATAAGAATGACCCCCTCAAGTATCTTGTTTAATCCCTGGCATAGGGTACCTCAATTTTTTTGTTAGGAAGCTTGTTTTAGTAGCTATCCTTTAAAGACAAATTGTGGGAATTTATTTTTTTAAGCAATGTGTAGTCTGACCTTAGAAACATATGATAAAATATACATCAAAGATAACGAAAAGTAATAAAGCTCAAAAGTCCGTATAAGTAATATAAATTTGGATCAGAGAAAACAATGACCTCTTGACAACATCAGAGGTGGAATCAGGTGCCAGAGATGCGGAAGCATCCCCTATTGACCGGTCACACTCGTTGTGTACCCATTTCCATGATCGGGTAAACAGAAAAATCCATAGAAAATCCAGTGTAAAAAAAATAAAGAAAACGTCAGTCAAAATTCGACTTGAATACAAATTGTAAAATAATGTAGATTTATTAGCTAGCAGGCCATCTGCTTGTTTGTATTAAGAAAAAAGATTCAACCAAAATTGTGAACGTCATATATTGGCAGTGCGTTAATATACCAATGATCTTTTAGATAATACCATTATTCTTTCTTGGTTTTATGTGTCAAATCTTTAGAAACTGTGTAATTACCTAAGCAATTAACGTTACTATAGATGAGCACAATGCAATTTTATGTTATTTTTGAACTGAAGACCCGCCTGGGACTGTTGTAATAAAACCAAGCAACTATCCTTTCTACACTAAACGCTATGGAAGACCTCTAACTAAAATTACATGTGATGCGGACTGTTTACCAAAGTGTGACTACGAATGGTATGAAATAAAGAGGTGGAGGTGGTGGTCCGTCGAGGAAGTTTTATTAACTAGAGGCACTGTGTTAAATACATACGGGAATTTCACGAAGATATTTTCTCGACTTCGATGTGCTGCAATTAATTCATTTGGAAAGAAATACAGTAGATTGATATATGTGCGAATCAAAGGTTAGTCTGTCTGTCTGTCTCTCTCTCTCTCTCTCTCTCTCTCTCTCTCTCTCTCTCTTGTAAATTGAATCAACTTGGAGACATAGTATAAAGATATCAAAATGTTCAATTGAAATCCAAATCAATGAATTCTTCTTTTCGTGTAGATTTTTAAAATGATTGAATAAATTCTACTTCCAATGAATTTAAAGGTAGCTATTATTGTTTTACAAACAGCGTGACAGTTTGCTTGATAGTGCGTGCTGAAATTTCGTATGCCTGATTATCATTTTACTCATCGATTGGATGTTTGATTTCAATGGAATCAATAATACTTTGCATATGAAACACAGAACACAGCAATACCCCTGACAATACTGACCAATCGCATTGAATAAACAACAATAACACGTGAACGGACAAAGCAAGTTTTACATCCTATAATGATGATATTGATAGAGCAACGTACATATATAGTACAACAGAAGCAGAGTAGCCTTACTAATTCCATTCTTTAAATTTTCTTATACGTATTTAAAAACCCATCCCGTCAAATCACAACAAATATAATACATGTATGCTTTTTCGAAGACAGAAAATGGGCTTTGAGTGATCACGTGTTACTGCTGACTACAAATGCCGTACTGGTAAACAATCACTCAATGTGATTGGTCAGTATTATCAGGCTATTGTTGTATTCCGAGTTTCATATGCAAATTAGTATTGATTTCATTGATCCAATCGATGAGCAAAATGATAACTAGCACACAAAATTTTAGCACGCCCCATCGAGCAAACTGTCACGCTGTTTGTAAAACAATAATATTACCCGGTAAATACATTACAAATCACATAACTGTGTCTGGGTCTATGGCTCAATGGTAATTTTTAGAAACTCTCATGAAACTGGGAGTCCTATAGTTTAGACTCATTGTGAGTCACTGTATTAAATTTATATAATATATGTTATTTTGTAAACTGATGGACTGTATTGCCCAAAGTTCTTTTCTGAATAAACTATTACTACTATAGGATCACATTGCCAGTCTGTACGTTCATTTGTATTTCACTTTTATTTTGACTAGTTAACTCAAACAGCTTTTCACAATGTACTTTAAGAAGTAGACATCTAAAAATTTTAAGGTAGTATCACTTTATCTGTCTTAATGTTGATGTGTTTGAATGTATTTTTAAGTCACTTTTGTTTTGAAACGTTTAACTCGAGTTTTCTATGTAACATTTTTAGATTCTGAAGTATTGTACTATAAGAAGAAGATATTTATAAGTTTTGGTGTCATTTTACCTGCATGTAAGCTTGAATGTATATTTGTTGACGCGTAAGAGGAAGATATCTATTCAAGTTAAGGCTATGTCCCTTATAGTCTTTATGTTTTTCTGTATCCGTAAATGTTAATGTACATACGAGGGTTGTCCAATAAATAATGTCCTGCACTGTATGACATACAATACAGATATTATATGACATTAAGCGTGACTTTTTCGCATTATTGAATCTTTAATGAATTTATAACAATTTGTGACCACTTTTCATCACATAGTTTCATTGTGAGAAGCTGGAAAACAAGGTCTATTCGAGACACTGCATGTAAAATGAATGGTTAAAAATCGTTAAACTAGAGTGAAATTAAACGCTTCATTCATGCTGCTGTAAAAATCGTTAAGAATCCCAAAGAAATATTCACTGAAATATGTAACATTTACGGTAACCAATGTCTGTTTTATAGACAAATGAGCAGGTGGAATTAAATGATAAAAGATTATATAATGGGCATCAAAATGGGAACCGTCTTTGCCAACAAAAATAATAACAACTCATATACTGTTTGCCAATTTTCAAAAGATAATCACTGATGAGGTACAATTGACTTTAAGACACTTAGCAAAGGACAAGATAGGGTAAGACCAGTATTTGGCCCCCGATTTTAGGTGTCTTTCAGAAGGGTCCAACAGTTTATCGATAAAAACCTGTTGTCACCCCTGCCACAATATGAGTATTGGTTTTAAGATTTAGAATATACAGGGGTCACAGTGAGGTCAGGAACTAGGTCATTGTCGAAATTTCTCATTTTTATGCAAATTTTCATCAATTTTTCTTTCGGAAAACATAGAGCACACACTTGCCTATCTACCAAATTTATATATTAATATCAGATGCAGTTTATGTGTAAAAATCTCAGATAGGCAAGCTTATGCTCTATGTTTTCCGAAGAGAAATGTATCCCAAATATTATGAAATTCCACCAGAATTGAGGACATTCTGAAAAATGCCCAATTTCTGCACCCTCTAGTGGCTTCCTTGTAAGGTTTGAATCAAAATTAATGCTTGTTTTAAAGTAAGCATCATTTTAACTTCTTAACTACAAACTATCACAATTTTACCACTGTTTTGATTTTTACATCAACTATGGGGCCAGATTCGGCTGTTACCCTATCTTGTCCTTTGAAAGACATTATTTCGGGAGTAGTTCACACTGTTTTAAAGAAACGTTTGACAGTAAAAAAAAGCTTAGTACTCAAAGGTCACCCTATGCTTTGAAAAATGAGTGAAAACGACAGCGTGTAAGAATATCTAAACTATTATTTTTAGAAATGAAAAATTGTAGTTATATAAGTTTGTTTGAAATTCAGACAGATAATGAAACTTGAATCAGCTGACCATAGGAGGATGATATCATACTTTAGATTTTGTGGCATTTTGTCTTTTCGTTCGTTTACACTTCTTTTATTACAATATACTCAGTAACTCAATTCCTACCGCATTAGTATCGAAAGAAGATGTGGGAACAAGGCGGGCAAAATGCTTATAGCGTCAGATATTAAGAAATCATATGCAATATATGAATTGAGTATTTAAATTAACTTCTAATTATTGAAATTTTTGAAATTATGAGAAAAAAAAACTTTCTGAGAGAAAAGAAATATCGTAAAAAAAATTCTTTCATAAAATTATTAGATGGTATTCGTGGGATTCGAATCTAAGCAATAAAAATCCGACGTATCAAAAGCATGTATTACTATTTTGAGACAAACGCGTTAACCACTGTGCTACATCACTCATGGTGTTTTCGGGCATTTAGATCATGTTTGTCGTATGACCCGCGACTTCATGGACTTGAAGTATTTCTCGGAAAGATGCTTATGTTGTGTCATAAAGGTGTACTTTTAGGGTATAGTGGCTCTTCGCTTCATGTTTTTGTAAACCAAAAAATGTGTATTTTATTGCAAACTTTTAGGATTATCTTTCTAAAAAATTGAGCGAAGACCCACTCATATTGAAAAATTTTGTTTAAGTATGAGAAAAAGAACTTTTTTTTTTCTTTTTAGTGTGTGTAAACTTTTTCATAGGCAAATATTTTCAGTCTTTGTGAGATTTTTGTCAATTGTAGAGATTTTTACATAAAGTATACTTTAATATTAGATGAAATATCCAAAAAATGGATTTAATTGAGATTAAATTTTTCACTTCGTATCTGTCGCACTATAGGTACGCCTTATCCCCCCATCTTCTCTGTAAATAGATACCGTACATTTTAATAGGAGAAAAGCATATACACGGCAGGACAGACAAAGTGATATTATCACTGTCTGTCGTACCGTCTGTGTATATGTATTGATTATGATCCTATCGTGATCAGCGATGTCAAAAATGTTTCATTGTACATGTAAGTAACAATTCGGCATATTCTTAAAAAGGGCTTGATCATCAAAAAAAAAAAAAAAAAAACACTTTTCTTAAATTTTCTTATCATATTATTTTGAACATCTTCCGTTCATATGTGCGTCTTCTTGTGTGATCAGTTTTTCAATATCATTTAATAATTCACAAACACATATTTCTGATTATTTAATAAAAAATTCCTTAAGTCATTCGTATATTTTTTTTTCTAAACATAACTTTTCTATGACAGCACTCTAACCGTGTCAGTTTTTCTTGTCTGATCTAAAACTGACGGTATTCTCTGTCTGTCTTTACCTTGTCTCAAAATGCTTCAAAATTTGCACTTCTTGTCAGAATTTTCAACCAATTTTTGCATAAAGCATTTCTAGAGGATGGGAATATCAAATTATAAAATCAATCATGAGATCAAAGTTGACGATGATTTGGATCGGTTTAAATTAAATAATAAAAAAATATTTCTTTTTCTTATGAAAATACAAGTCAACAGTATTCAAGTAGCCTCATAATTCAATTTCAAATGTAGATTGAAATACTTAAAATCACTCAATATACAGAATCCATGTACAAAGTGTTTGATTCAATTTTGTTGCTCACACCATGGTTCATTTGGCGGAGATGAGGTCATTATATATTGTTTGATACCAAAACGTATATATATTTTCCTCTTATAGTTAAATACCTCAGTGCAAAATTTAAAAATGTTAGGTAGAAAACTCGAGCAAAACTCTTCAAAACAGAAGTGACATAAAAATACATTCAATCCTGTAAAGGAATTTAATTAATACATAAAATGTTGTAGATAAAGTTGTTTAAAATGTTCAAATTATGGTGCCTAGCATCTATATTTTGAAAACCATCATTACATCCCATTTAAATTGTATTGAATAGAATATGTGCATTAACGAGGTACTGCATATATTTACAGTGTACCTCCAATATTTTAGAAATTAAATTCTATTGGATTGATTCAAGCTCCAAGTTTTGATATAAAGTTTTCTAATCAATGTATTTATCATTATTTTGTTTTTTTTTTCAAATAACAAGATGTTTGATCAGTTTTTGACTTTTTTGTATTTCAGTGTATTATGTTGCAGTGGTATAGAGTTGTCTATTTTTCAGTTATAGTTTAATGAAGAAAAAAATTGTATACGTACTTAGATAATGTTTGCTTACATAGGGCACAGTGCTTTATCTTCTTTCAGTATTTTGTTATTCATTATTTTTATTCGTACATATAAACAGATGGGCCTGATTCAGTCAGCATTTATGCAGAAAGTTCAGAAGCAAGAGAAAATCAACCGTTTGAACTGCAATGTTCCGCTCGTTGTTATCATGGATGTTTATCCTATACATGGCTTCACAAGAAAAATGAAATTCATAACGGAACAAATCTAAAATTCGATAACCTCTTGAGAACAAATAATGGTGAATATACTTGCAAGGTTGAAGACTACTTTGGGACAACTTCAAAAAATTATTTTATAAAAGTGCAATGTAAGTATATATGTATTCCTGCAATAATTGTCAGAAAATGTATTTTTTATTTTAAATATCATTTGAGTTATGTTGATGTTTGATTTCATTTAAAGTTGGTCCAACAAATGTAACAATCAAGTATACTAACACTGACGGACATTTAGTGGAAAACATATTTGGAAATGTAGATGTAACTTGCCAAGCAGATTGCAATCCAGCATGTTTTTACACGTTTTACCGCAACGGTCAGCAAATAAGAAATCGGTTGGGAGGTCTGCTGATTTGGAAAACGAAAGAAAATTCAGGGCGGTACAGTTGCTCAGCAAATAACTCTTTTAGTGGACCCATAAATTCCAGTAACTTTGTAGACATACTTATAAAGTGTAAGTTATATTTTGCAATATTTGAAAGTTAGTGTTAATTTGATATACATGTACATTACATTCTATGAAGTTCTTTGAGTTGGACCACTCTGAACTGCTTGAATAGTATGATTTTACATGAATTCTTTGTAAAAATCAATGTTCGTGATGGACCACCATTCGTGGATTCTCTGGGTCACCCCTATCCACAAATTTACATCTCCATGATCTATTTTCGACAACAATATTTATTCACTGAATCTTCTGTATATACGAGTTCTACACACAAGATAACTTCCCCTCGAACTAACAAAAAGTTTGTTTGTCCACAAACATTGACCCCAACGAATTTTATTCCACGTATACGTATGCAAAACAGACATTTGACGTTACATATTCTTCTCAAAGAAAATAAAAATCCATCTACCTAATAAGTGTTATAAGGTATGGAGTTTAATATTTGTAAAGAAAAATAGGTAACATCAAGTGTCTTTGAAATGACATTATGGTATTTGCTAAAAAAGTATCCGATATATTTTTCTTCTTCTAACTGTTTAAATTTAAATGATGTTTCAGATAAATTTCAATGTTAACAAGGAATCTCCTTGCAGGAAAAAAGACAGCATTACTATTATATTAAAATAAATAAATTAATTAACCTATAGTTAGATGTTTACTTTCAAGAAATGAAGGTACTCTGTACTTATTTTTGGCGTTTTCAAAATTTTATGTAAAAGTAGGCCATAAACTATTTTGGAGAGAAGTAAACTAGTAGTAATGAAATATGCCTTTCTTTCCATTTCAACCCATTGTAATTTTGACATGTGACTTTTTAAGTCAGGGGAACATTTGTTTTACATTAAAAATAATCAATGTAATGTATTTAGGTAAACCCATTTTTTGACGGAAATTTGAAACTGGTACGCTGAAAGATTAAAACAAAATCACCGTGATATAAATTTCGTTTTGAAATGTAAAAACACTTCAGCTCAACTAGTTAAGTACTGTATTTGTATTTCAGATAAACCAAAAATTACAAGATTTGAAATAACTCCAACAGACATCACTGTCCCCGGCTTAATCAGCTTGAACTTTGAGGTAGATAGTTTTCCACCAGCAAATGTGACAATTGTTTTCAACAAAAAGATGTTGAGGTTTGCTAATGTGACGGGTATGGAATCGTCCAAAATAGAGATCACATCTTGTCTAGATGAAGGAGATGTCAAAATAATTGCTAAAAATAACATCGGATCTGACATCGACACCAAAAGAATTACTACTAAGTGTAAGTATTTGTATTTCACCATGTAAGTTTTTTTTAGCCCAGTCATCAAATAAATGCATTTTATCGACTAACATTATGTTATAAACCAATTTGTTAGATCCATAAGGTTACCAGTCAAAGATAGGAAAGAATAAAATATATATCAGCTACATTTAATTGTAAGTTCATTGATAGTATAATTGACCTTTGATTAAACAATTTTTCATCTTTAAGTGAAACATATACTGTTTACCAATCAGGACGGATCATCTGTAGCATTTCAGAGTAAAATCTTGGGTAAAATTTTAGAATGAAAACTAGAGGGTACTGTGAGCACTGAGCTCACTAAATAATACCTACCGCCTCCCATATGATTGATTGATTGTATACTGTTTAACGTCCCTCTCCAGAATATTTCACTGATATGGAGACGTCACCATTGCCGGTGAAGGGCTGCAAATTTTGGCCTATGCTCGGCACTTACGGCCTTTGAGCAGGGAGGGATCTTTATCGTGCCACACCTGCTGTGACACGGGGCCTCGGTTTATACGGTCTCATCCGAAGGACCGCCACATTTAGTCGCCTTTTACGACAAGCAAGGGGTACTGAGGACCTATTCTAACCCGGATCCCCACGGGATCCTCCCATGTGATTATAATGACAAAACCCATGTTTTATCTTGGGAGACCCGAAATAAATGTCAGATAAAAATGTAAAATAGGAGGTGCACAATGGCATTATGCAATAAAGAATCTGTGAAAGTGTCATAAAATATTATTCAGTGGTCTCGAAAGAGTTGCAAATAAGTGATGGGTACCATTCCATATTTTAGAAAGAATGGCAGGGTCCATCTTTTGCTATGAGAAACTCGAAATATGTGTCCAAACAAAAGTTAAAATACCCGGTAGGTGGTGCACAAAGGCACTGTGTAAGAAAAATGTTGTGAAAGTCTCATTAAATTTCATTCAGTGGTATAGGAGCAGTTGAGGATAAGAGATGGGTACCCAAAAGCGTAACAAATGGACGGACATTCCGATCACTATATACTCTTCCACTTTTCAAGCGGGAGTATAATAATACTAGAGGTACCGTGAGCACTGAGCTTACTAAATGATATTCCGCCACCCATGTGATTATTATGGCAAAATGCATCTTTTGCTCTGGGAAACCTGAAATAAGTGTGAGATCAAAAAGTAAAATATTAGGTGCACAATGGCATTATGTAAAAAAGAATCTGTGAAAGTATCATTAATTTTATTCAGTGATATAGCAGGAGTCGTGGATAAGAGTTGGATACCCTTCAATATTATTGAAAGAATGGCAGGTCAATGTTTCGCTATGGAAAACCCGAAATATGTGTCCGATCAAAAATTAAAACTAGAGGTACTGTGAGCAATGAGCTCACTAAATCACACCCCCCTCCTCCGCATCCCATATGAATATAATGGCAGAGTCCATAGCTATGGGAAACCCATAATATGTGTCGGATCAAATAGTAAAAGAAGAGGTGCATAATGGCACTATGTAACAAAGATTCTCTGAAAGTCTCATCAAATTTCATTCTGTGGTATGAGAAGTTGTGGATAAGAGATGGGTACCCCAAAGCGTAACAAACAGACAGATGGACATCCTGATTACTATATACCCTCCCACTTTTCAAGCGAGGATATGCTAAGAGGTGCACAATGACACTATGTAACAAACATTCTGTGAAATTCTCATTAAATTTCATTCAGATGTATAGGAGCTGTTGCAGATAAGAGATGGGTATCCCAAAGCGTAACAGAAAAAGTTATTTATGTTATAGATTTAAGGTGGAATATCCCTCTGATAAGAAAGAAAACTTTCTGGAGACAATTTTCCATGAGATTCATTGAATTACAGTATCTCGTTAGGTTTCATTTATAAGGACAATTTTTATAGTCAACTCAATCGAACCTGTTCTATGTTGATTTCTAAGTTCTATGCCAATATTTTTTTTATTATTTACAATAGTTTACCTAAAACATTTAAATTAAGTTCCTTTAAACGGTGTAAATTGAGATATTTCTATCTCTTAACATATAAGCCATTTAATTATTACTAAAATTTCACATTTAGTTAAAATTTTGTTTAGCTAAAAATTATTTTCAAGGTCAATAATGGAAAGATAACTCTTGTTGATGGATGCGTATTATTTTACTAACACAGAAAAGAATTTGATATTTTGATTTAAAAAGCAACGCTTCAGTATGTTTTCTAATACTAATTAGACAGGCACGAGAGTAAATATTATTTTCATATATACCTCATATTTCTAATTTTATTGTGATATAAAATATAACTGATCTTTCTATTTACCAAATTGAAATTTCTTCACATGATCAGGAACCTATATACTAACGGGATAGGCAACTCCTTCATCGTCATGTTTATCTACCCAAAACATCACGCACAACACTACAAGTTTTTCAATTTACGTTTATTCCTGGTAAACAGGGTGTTTTCTGATTATCATCATTTATTCCTTTTATGTATTGGTGTTAATTTATTAATAAATTTTAAAGCGTAATAAAAGTATAATTTAAATATAAAGAAAACAAACACCAAAATCGGCGATTTCTCGGAAATATGGCCGATCGGGGCATGTGCTGATTTTGCATAAAACAAAATTACTACTAAGATAAGGAGTATAATATGTGCTAAAACATATCTTGAATGATTTTTTGACAGATACGTATTTAAAGGATTTGATCTCAAATATGCGATAGCTTTAGAGATATAATTAATTAAAGTTGACTTACGAAATCCTGCGACTTACGAGATATCGCGAGACTTGCGGTAGTTGCCTATCCCGTTAGTATATAGGTCCCTGACATGATTTAACATATTATTTAATTTCTGAAAAAAGTAAGCAACGCTTTATCCTTCAAACTATTTTCCATTTGAATCCAATGTTATTGTTGTTGATGAAAATCAATGTTTGCAATTAATAAATAAATTGGTGAAATTTGAAGCAGAGGGATATTTCACCTTAATTACAATGTTAAAAGGTCATATTCACTCACATGACATTGGCTATTTTCGTTTTTGATTTTTAAAAAAGTGCTATGGACAAAATTTGAAGCCATTATCAACTATTATCAACGATATAGTTACCATCTACGAGTGTTTTTGAAACTCAACATCACAGAAAGATGATTTTCCTTATTTCATAAGAAAACCATTGCCGTTATCAGTTCTCGAAAACACCAGACATATGATTATTAATACACATATACATGTAAATTCAAATAATAAAATGCCATAATTATAATTTTATTGTTCAAAGTTTCATTCAGAATTTTTTCTTAATCATTTAAAATACATGTATGTACAATTTTTAACATATCTTACAACCTTTGAGAAAAAATGTATAAAAAGAAAAGAAATTTGATTCATGGCATAAAAGTTTTCATGATCTCGACACAAAATCATATGTAGGAGATCAAAAGATTAAAATGCTTATCATCACACATGATATATATCTCCAGGCTCTCCTATGATCCTCACGTATTCAAATGTCTCAAACAAAGGATATAACATTGGTGATCCGTTGAACTTGACGACAACTTTTATGGCAAATCCAGCTCCAGGTGTTTCGTGGAGCTTTACGTCCTACAAATCAAGAAACATGTCACAGAAAGTTGAGGAAAACCTGATACTCAACAAAGAGAAGATGACAAGTATTATTGTCGATAAACTAGATGTAGACAAATTCGGAATCTATCAACTAAAACTGGTAAATGATATTGGAAATGAAACAATATCATTCAGCATCAAAGGTAGGTGAACTTACTCAATTAGTTCAAAACTGCAAATAAATCACACAATTTTACCGACTACGAAGCTGGTTATATTTTGTTGCAATTCTTATTTGTTATCCCCACCCACAAATTGAGTGTATTTTGTTTGATCCGAATACATACATTGTATATGAAAATTGCAATAGGATCCTTAATGCAATTTATACATAATTACTGGATTGATGATCCAACGTCTTTAGCATTTTGCGCAGTTATTACACTCGTACATCATCTTTTCATAGTCTTAGAGAGCAGTTTAAACAGTTTTCATCATAGTGTAATGGCCATATTTACTTTAACATTACATTTCTTTGCAAAGGCTGTAGGAAACGATTTTGAGTTCTTAAAAAGAAACTTCTAAACTAAAAAATTCAATTAAATACATGATATTACAATTATTATGATAAATCGTAGGTTGATAACTGTTTGAACGATCATCGTATACTTATGTTTGTTTTGAAGTATATTGAAAATTGTTTCTGTTAATAAATACATCTTTCTTTTCGAATAAACAGGTCTACCACAACCATCAACTGATCTGACCTTGGACTGTCTTAGTGCAGCTTTTTTGGAATGGAAACCTGGATTTGACGGGGGAACGGATCAAAGTTTTCTTATAGAATACACAACAAATATATCCTCACCATGGCTCCCGCAACCGCTGCTGTCTATAGCTTCTAAGGATAACGACCGAATGTCTACTTATGTAACTTTGATGAACCCAAACGACCGCTATTTTTTTCGTGTTATTTCAGAAAACGTTTTTGGAAGAGTTATTTCGGATAAGATCGTCAACTGCACTGTTCAAGGTAGGCATAAATTACACACGATACATATATTTAGAAAAAACCCAAATATTTCCGTCCAGCACATAAACATTGACCCTATAGACTCTTTAAAAAATTACATCTCAAAAGTAGTGTATCTGAAGTTAATATGATTCGAAATCATTTTCTAACAACATATTATTTATAAATTCCATTAAACTACAGCTGTTGGAGGTGAAGAAAGTTCCCTAAGCCTTGACACCATTGCTGGAATCAGTGGTGGGTTGGTTCTGATTTTGGTGGCTGTTATAGTCCTTGTGCTTTTCGGAGTCAAGAAATATCAAAATCAAATCAGAAAAGGTACGTAATTTGTTTTTTAAAGTTATATGAACATTTAAATTTTAGTTAAAATAATTGATATGTTATGTTTAATTGTGAAGGAAACTTTACGGACATCTTCTTAATCAATAAAAATGAATTAACCCAAGAAATTTCATATGTACATGAAGATACTATGCTAATGATTTGAGAGAAGCTTTGCATCTTTTTAATAGGTCAAAAGGCAAGGTAAGTAAGTGCTAAAAAAGAAAAAAATATTATAAATAGTAACCTGTATACTTTACATCACTTTCTTAGAATTACAGATATCTTTAAGTTTTTACAAAAAAATATATTAATTTACTTGTACATGTATAAATAAATTAAATATATTTGACAAGTATTTCATGTATATTTCGGTCCCAGGAAACAAAACGCTGTCCAAGAAGAAGGTATATAATTATCTCTACTGTAACAAAATAGTAATTTCCCTTTTTAATTATCATACTGCTTGTCACATTGTAGATATCTTCCTTATTGCGTCTTTTACTCTGTAATCTTTGTATATTCTTCAGAACTCCATATAACTACTGATTTGATATTTGCATGTGGGAATATTTAAACTGCTTGATTTGATAATATTTGTAAAGTTATCTTGTTTAGTGAATCAGTTTTAAAAGATTAGAAGAATTTACCAACTACTTATTTACATGTACGCATGAAATGAAACTTTCTGAATTTCATATATACATTATATTTTAACTATGAATATTAAAAATCATAAACTCCTAACAACAGTTTCGTATTTGAATTTGAGGTCAAAGGACTGGTAAAAAAGTCTTTTAAAAAATCATTCTGCCATTGGATCTCAAACATTTACTCTCATTCAATTTAACTAAATAAGTATATAAACAATAACATTAGAGACGCATATTTCTTTTCATTAAATACAACATAAATAATTGAGAATCCTTAATTTTTTCATGGTCTTTCTTTGATATATGAACACTTTTTAATTATTTTTTAAATTTATTATTAATTGGAAAACATCATTCTACAGATTGCAGGATGGGCATGATTGAGAATACCTTATATATCAGTGGTGACAACGTAAATAATTCTACAATATTGTCCTCAAAATATCCACAGAATGATGCCGTTAACACGGAAAGCAGGAATGACGTTTACTCAGTTGTTAAAAAAACTGAGAAGATTGAACCTGACTTCCCCATGTACGCTGAAGTCTGTAAATCCCGACCAGTAAAGGGTGAGTACTAATAATCCGTTAACCAGAAAGATGGTGATAACATTAGACGTTGGTGCCAATCTAGGAAAAGAAAAGTTCTTCATAGGAAACCCCCCTTTCCTTATTAAGTATAATAGTGCATGTACATGTATGCTTTATACAGGTTTTTAATTTTCTTCTAAAATGTATTTGAAATATAACTTCATACCTACATATATACTTCATACCTACATATATATGATATAAATTTTCATTTATATATATATATATATATATATATATATGAATGTGATGTATTCTTTTCATTATCTTTACAGATAAACCAGAAATAAAGAAAAAACCAGCAAAGAAGACTAAAAATAGCACGGGCAAAGTAAGTAAGCTTTGACTCTTTCAAATATTTAGATAGAAGGCGTTAACTGCAGTTTGACAATGGTCATAGACCTAAAATGGTTTAAACTTTATGTCTATGACTTGGTTAGCTTCATGAGAGCTAGGGGATTTCAAAATAAGATCTAAGTTTCTCTAAGCAATTCAAATTTCAAAACGGAGTACTCGTTGCCATACATTTACGCATTTTGGAATCCTTATTTACATATATTGCAGACCGTCAACAAAGATGGACTGGTTTACGTGGAAATCGATTTGAAAAACACGCCAGCTTTAAGCGGGAATTCCGTCATTCATGGATCGGACAACAAGACGCTGTATGTTGACATTGATTTTACCCAGCATGCCGACCCACTTCCGGAGTGTGACGTAGAGGACACTAACGACGCCAATGAAAACGAAAAGAAATCACAACAGGAATAAAGTAGCACGAGATAAACGTCAACTTAGACACTGAAATTTACTGTCGATTGCTGTAAAACTCTACAATTGATAAGTAAAATAGTCATAAAAACATGTAAAAAGTGTCACTTTGATAATGTTAAGTATTTTTAGCTTGCTTCAACGGATTTTGAAAGTTTCTGAAAAAGACGTCTATGTTCCATGTAAATGATATTGGATCAGATTTTTTTCAAGCATTTTTATGTTCTATATTGATCAGATATGCATAGTTGATGTTTTGTAAATTTAAGAAGATACTGTACTTATGTAAATGAGACCAAATTTAATAATGTTTAGAAGCAGGTTAAACTTTTTGAAGCATGTCTCAAGTCCAAAAAATTATAAGATTTAAAGTGAAAATACTCAAAATATTGATCTTGTCAGGCACTGTAAGATAAAAGACCCATATTGGAGGGTGACCTTGCTTTCGATAGTAGTAACAGTGTGATTGATTAATTAAGCACTTTTCTATTCTTATTTTCAAATTCCTATTGCAAGAAGGGTTCTGTTTGTATATCTACAAAATGTGAGTTTTGATACTATTACTATTTTATTATCAAAAAATATTTAAAACTCAAATACATCGATAAAAAAATCTTCGTTTTTTGTTTCAATTTTTTCCTAGCTCTGTTTGTATTTTTCTTTACTTTCTAAGTTTTATGTTCAATAAAAAAATATAGTATCTATCACTGCTGTGTTGTGTAAATATGTATATAAGGTTTATACAGATGTTAGTGGCAATATAGATATTATATTTTATTTTGTATTTTACACTATGAAGAAACTAATATAAACATATAAATTGATGGAGGAGAAAAAAAATTATAGTGATGAAAGTCGCAGGGATGATACACTTAGATCATATGATGCACAACACCTGACTTTGGATCAAATGCTGGATTGGACCTAAATTTTCAGGATTATCTTTAAATCTGGTAAGCCGTAACCCATTTGAGAACATATGATGTTTGAACCAAACTTGTATTGTTTTTGCATTAAAGGATGCACATCACCAGAGATGGCTGGGATGCTGAATTTGATCTTCGTTTTCCTATGGGATAAGTGGTCAGGTTTAGCTTTTCAGAGTAAGCTGAATCCAACGTTACTTCATGCACCTTATCTGTACCAGACTGTTATGGAATTTACATATAGTGATGCACACTATTAGATAAGCTTCATGTTCTGGACTCTGTTTTGAACAGGTACATGTTCATTTAAATATATTTACATTCGCTGTGTTTTTCTATTAAGCCAACTGTGAAATTCATTTGAAAGTCATTTTTGTGTATACTCACGCGTAGAAATATACACGAAGAAACGTGTGTTAATGTGACGTCACAATGGGGCTGCAGCGACGTTAGTAAAAAGGCAGCGATAAAGGGCAGCGAGAAATTCAAATATTGAGTATATTTTAGTTACTCCCGAACATGTTAAATATAAATATAAGGAATGTTTTTCAGTTAAGTGTGAATTATTGGTGTGTGAATCACACAGACTTGCACGTAGGC
>NW_026931219.1:0-45671 GCF_032062105.1 Saccostrea cuccullata | reverse complement strand
AAACCGACTTAATTTTAACGCCTTTTTGAAAAATCTGATTTTAATTATTATTTACTTCTTATTGTGGTCAAGATAATCTTGAAATCAATTCATTGAAAATAAACATTTTTTTTTTTTACAAAGAAATAAACATTTCTCAATGCTTACATAACTAGTTAGTCGACAAATATACATGGACACGGCATGATTTTCGAGAGTTTTGATTATCTGTGTTTATCTCTTGAGCCTATTTGTAATTAATTAATTTTAAACATAAGAATAAAATTTGTAATTATAATTTAAGTCATTCCATGCTGCCATTTTTGTTCAATCATATCGCCCTTTCTGCATATCATGATATTCAATTCAATCAAATTATACGACCCACACACATACATGTACATCGTCTAATATACCAATCCGTTTTTTTTTATCGGAGAATTACCTTAGAAATAATTATTTTAAATCTAAAATATTAAGTCTTGCTTATAATTAGTTACAGAAATATCATTTTCCGGTTTTTTTCTTCAAAGTCTATGAAGTAATATTGATAATTCTTTGAAATTTAGAAGTATTAAGCATATTTTAAAAGTGGAAAAAATATTATTAAACAATAGATACTCAACTATTTACTAAGAAAGTAGTTTAGTGCATTGGTATCTAGCATGTAACATTTACAAATTACAATGACGCATGTTTTAAAACGCCCAATTTGATTGGTCAAAAAATGTTAGCAAATCTATGGTTGGTCAACATGGTCAAGAGGGAAAACCCAAAAACCTCCTAGAACTTTAATTTGAAGTGAACTCACTCTGAGGTACACCCCAAAAATGCCCAAGGAAAAGGTGTCTAGTCCAACCAGAGAGCACCCTAATCCCTGATCATTTAATTTCTATGCTTCTTGTATAGGAATGGGAACTCAATAGTATTACAAACTTTTACTTTGAGAATAATATTGATAAATTTCTGTATAAAAATGCTTTTACAACATGTATTTAAGATTTGTTCCTACTTTTAAAAAAATTCCAATACATTCTGAATTTAATTTATAATTTTTTTTGTTAGAATGTTCAAGGCAACCAGAAGCTTGAGTCCATCCTGAACATAGAGACAACACAGATATTAGCCAAGCTAGATATTGCTAGAGGATAAGTCAATGCAATTCAGCAAGGACTAGTGATGGATATGTTCCAGGTTCCACAGCTAGGAGAATGTCAGGAAGAAAAGCCTCATCATTAAAAGTGTTACAGGTGAATTATTTAGGAATTTAAAAAAAAAATAAATAGGATAGATAAAGATTCACCAGGGAATGAATTTTTTGTTGGTTCATGATCACATCTATTGAGAAGCCAAAGGCAAAAGTATTGCATGCAGTAAATATTGTTTGGATGTAATCACACTTATATCATTGTATATAAATAACCTTTATCCGTATTGATAAATATTTTGAATTTATTTCAGATAATATAAATCTAAATTCATTACTTTGTCAAATTATATTTTCGTTTCCAATGTCTTTGTTCAAGAGACAATTACAAATAGTCAAATGAATGCACTTTATTTCTCCATCAATATACTGGTTCATTGATAGGCGCTGCTAAAAAAAAATCACGTGCAGGGCGGAACAAATATAGAGACAAGAAGCAGGGCTTGTAGCATGTTTATTGGCGGAATCAATTCTTTGTAAATATAAAGAATAACTGTCATTTTCAATTTCATGACAATGATCAATCGATCTGCTTGCATGATAACTTTATGCATAAATGCCTTCTGCATTTATGCAAATTATCACGCCAACCAATTGATTGATCACATCATGAAATCGAAAAATAAGACAGTTATTCCTTAAATAACATTTTTATTCATTTATTTAATACATGTTGTATGAATTTTGCCAGCATCTTCAGATGGTGAAATGTCAAGCAAAAAGTGCATTCCAAGCCCTCAAGAAGTTGTGTCAAGCCCTAGTCGTGAAGGCATTCCAGATCTAAAGAATAGAAATGGACCTATATGTATGGTTTTATTGATGAAATTATGCCATGCCCCAGTGACAAAGGTGAACCAGTTTCTAAAAATGGAGATGAAGCTTGACCCTGGAAAGAAAGCATGTCTGTCTCTAATGATAGAGATGTGACTTTATCCAGGGATTGAGATCTGCAAGTTCTAAATGAAGGAGATTTGCCAGGTGCTGATATTACTGATATCCTACATGTGGGTCCCATCTGCTCAAGGTTCCAATAGTGAAAAATCTTGGTTAGGAATGAAGTGTCATCAGGTATTGCTTCTATCAAGAATCTTCTTTCTTTAGAATTAATAAGATTAAAGCTTAAATTATTAGGGCCCGCAAGGATTTGCGGGTGCCCTGTAGTAATCACTCTGTCTGTCCGTCTGTCTTCTTCTGTCCACAAATTTTCTGTTTTTTCCTAATAACTTTTTTTATGGTAGCCCAATTAAGTTCACATAGGAAATTTTTTTAAAAATCTTCTTCTCAAGAACCACTGGGCTGGGAAAGATGAAACTCATGTGAAATTATCCTCAGGTAGTGTCGATTCAAGTTTGTTCAAATCATGACCCCCGGGATAGGGTGTGGCCAAAATGGCTGATCAAAGTTATATATAGGAATTTAAAGTTAAAATATTTAAAAATTTCTTTTCAAGAACCACAGGGCCAGGAAAGATGAAACTCGTGTGAAATCATCCTCAGGTAGTGTCGATTCAAGTTTGTTTAAATTATGACCCCAGGGGTAGGGTAGGGCCAAAATGGCTGATCAAAGTTTTACATAGGACTAGATAGGGAAATCTTTTAAAATCGTCTTCTCAAGTACTTCAAAGCCATGATTAGTGATATTTATGTTGAAACATCCTTAGGTAGTGTAGAATTAAATTTGTTCAAACCATTATAACGCCTAAGGGTAGGGTGGGGCCACAATGGTGAATCAAAGTTTTACATAGAAAAATAAAGAGAGAAATCCCAAGAATAGAAAAGCTATGTTTAGTCATATTGACATGTAAGCATCCTCATGTATTTAGGATTTAAATTTATTCAAATCATGGCCCTTTGGGGCAAGAAGGGAAACAATGGGGAATCAAATTCAAATTATTATGAAGTTATACATAGAAAGAAAGTGTTTTTAAAAAATCTTTTTATCAAGAACAGTAAAGTCATATGCTGTGTTTATATGAAGGCATTGTCAAGTAGTATTAATTCAAGCCCCCCTCCCCACTTTTCACTTTTCCTGATCTGATTTGTGCTTTTTCCTAGCCGATTTGCTCAGGTGAGCGATGTTGCCCCTGGGCCTCTTGTTTGAATTACTGGGATCAAAGCTGTTGATTATTGCTCAAAAGTTTATCATATACTTACACATTTTATTCTGGTTGAAATGTTTGTAATTTTACAATTAAGTTGCAATTTTTTCAGAGGCACTAAAGGAAACTGATGGCATTGTTTTTGAGAATAAGAGTGAGGAGGAGATAGATGACAGTCAAGACAATCAGGATGTCCATATTGTCACTCCAGGTACTGTATACACACTGCATTACCCATTTTAAGCAATAAGTTTCTTAACTTGAAATTATATGCAGAAACCCAGCATGGCCAGCCAGTCTACATGCATGGAAAATTTTCTAAAGACTTGATATTGAGTATTACCAGTAGAGCTTCAGTCTAAAATGCAAACAGGTGGTTCTATTCAAGGATAGGCCAGAGTATAGTTCAGACAGAAGTTATTTGCATTGATTGAACTACTGTAGATCACTAAATTTTCGCGACACCTTATTTTTGCGAGAAAGTCATTGACTCTTGATTAGCGAGACAAAATTTTCGCGAATTGTGGTTATTGCTCTATATAATCTTAAGGAATACTATTATACGCGAGAATTAAATTTTCACGAGCACACTGTCTCGCGTAAGTACGCGAAAATAAAGTTCTCGCGAATAAAAAGTGATTTACAGTATACCAATTTCAGTCATAACATTTCACAAATATGTCTTCTGAATGTAGATGGAGGAGCTAGCTGAGATTAAATTCCTAATCAACAAAATATTTTACTGGATGTGAATTTATATAGCAAAGCTTTCAAGTACACAGACCATTCAAATAAAGAAAGTACCTATGTATCACAAATATACTTATTGGCTAGTAAACAATCATTCTCCTGCCAGATTATATTTCAGATGAAAAAAATTGCTTTAACTCTTAGAGCTATTTTTATTATTATTATTTTTTTTTTGTACAGACCATACCACCAACCAAGGAAAATTATATTTTGAAAATATCATTTTAGGGAAGAAGAAGTCATTTCTGATCCTAGATCTACTTTGGAAGATTCTACATGCAAGTGACAAGAGATACAAAAAAATCCCAAGGACATCATGAGAAATGAATTTAATCAACAGACATTGCGGAAAAAATTTTCTAAAAAATTGTAATAGGACCTTAGAGAAGTGTAAAACACCAAGGATATAATCTTGTTAAAAAACAGAGAAAATCTATATTAACATTCTACTTTCAATTGATATACTTTGAGAAATATGATAAACACTGTGTTTTAAAGCCACAGTAATGGAGGACATTGAATTCTTTGCAGCAGTTTTATCATTAGGCCATTCCAATTTTTTTCTGTTTTTAGTGTCTGTGGATGGATTGGTTTTGAGGTCATGCAATCAAGAACAAACACAAAATGAAATTGACAAATACAAATCTTTGACAAGCAATTTACTCTTCTGGGATCAGCATCTCTCTTTTTTGAAAGTGATGTGCTCAAGTTTTTTTTTTTTTTTTTTTTTTTTTTTTTGTTTCATTAAACTAGTAGTAGTAGTAGTTTAATTTAGCTATAATATGAGGAAAATTCTCAAATGATGCTAAAGGAGTTCTAGAACTTTGCGTAAAATGTTGTTTTTTCCCCTTTTGTTTTGTAATTTTTTTTTTGGAAGGAAAGAAATGTTTTGAAATTTAGGTTGGATGCTAAACAAAGAAAAAAACTTGGAATGGCCTCATATAACCTACATGGACTAAACTGGCATAAATGAAGAGTGCTTAAGAAGCTGTGCATGATGTATGTAGGAAATGATTTTGAAGTATTAAATATTTTATGCAAAAGGAAATTTTCTCAATTTAGTTAATTTTTGCAAAAAAATATTGCTGTACTTTTCTTATGTGAATTGAATATAAAGAGTTGGGTTTGATGCATAAATAGTCCTGTTCTTATACTAGTTCTTTGAGAATCACCCCCTGTCCCATTTCTAACATCAAAGTAAAGTATGGAGTATTTCTATTTCCTTTAACAAAGATTTTTTATAGAGTCCTGAGATTGGAAGTTAAACAAGATTTCAAATTTCTTGAAATATTAAAAATGCAAAGGAAGGAATTTTCAGGATATGGGAGAATTCAAATGGGACATTGAGACTTGGTCAGTTAATTGGTATATATATGGAGGGCCATTTTATGGATAAAGTGAACCTAGCTCTTTTCACCATTTCAATAGATTACACAGTCACCAAGTATCAAAATGATAAACTGATGCATTGGTTACCAAAACTGAGTACTTTTGATTTCTCACAATTCACAGGGCCAAAAAAAGCTTTCAGTGAATCTTGCTCTTTATTACATTTATGTCTGTAAACTTTTACCATGTGCAAACGACCTTTGTTTCTAGAAATGCCATTGTCTTCTGTAAGTCCCCAAACTTTTAACATGTGTATAAGGTCCTCAGTCTCTATAAATACCTGTATATCATGTGTACCGTATATACTCGCCTATAAGTCGGTCCGCCTATAAGTCGGTTGTATTTAATAAGCTTTCATTTCAGATGGACTGATCTCATATAAAACCTTACTTTTGATAGCTCGCCTATAAGTCGGACAATGAGTTTTAGACCAGAGATTAACTCCCAAAAATCCGACTTATAGGCGAGCATATACGGTAAGTCCCCTAACTTTTAACATGTGTATAAGGTCCTCAGTCTCTATAAATACCTGTATATCATGTGTAAGTCCCCTAACTTTTAACATGTGTATAAGGTCCTCAGTCTCTATAAATACCTATATCATGTGTAAGTCCCCAAACTTTTAACATGTGTATAAGGTCCTCAGTTTCTATAAATGCCTGCATCATGTGTAAGTCCCCCTAACTTTTAACATGTATATAAGGTCCTCAGTTTCTATAAATGCCTGTATCATGTATAAGTCCCCTAACTTTTAACATGTGTATAAGGTCCTCAGTCTCTATAAATGTTCTTATCTTATGCAAGTCCCCAAACATTAAGTATGTGTATAAGGTCTCAGTTTCTATAAATACCTGTATCATGTGTAAGTCCCCTAACTTTTAACATGTATATAAGGTCCTCAGTCTCTATAAATACCTGTATCATGTGTAAGTCCCCTAACTTTTAACATGTTTATAAGGTCCTCAGTCTCTATAAATACCTGTATCATGTGTAAGTCCCCTAACTTTTAACATGTGTATAAGGTCCTCAGTTTCTATAAATGCCTGCATCATGTGTAAGTCCCCAAACTTTTAACATGTGTATAAGGTCCTCAGTTTCTTTAAATTCCTGTATCATGTGTAAGTCCCCAAACTTTTAACATGTGTATAAGGTCCTCAGTCTCTATAAATGCCTGCATCATGTGTAAGTCCCCTAACTTTTAACATGTGTATAAGGTCCTCAGTCTCTATAAATACCTGTATCATGTGTAAGTCCCCTAACTTTTAACATGTGTATAAGGTCCTCAGTCTCTATAAATACCTATATCATGTGTAAGTCCCCTAACTTTTAACATGTGTATAAGGTCCTCAGTCTCTATAAATACCTGTATCATGTGTAAGTCCCAAAGGAATGGATTAAAAATGAATAATAGATTTTCAACAAAACATGGGGTGATGTTGAGAAGTAGAACCATGCCTATTTTTCACTGGCTTGATCTTCAATTACGAAGTGCACTACTCAGATTATTACACTGACCGTATCGTTCAAGGACTTACCGCATGCTTTTCATAGGCGAATATAATATTTGTGATAAGGGGGGTGGGGTGGATAACTTCGTTCAGGCAGTGGGTCTTAGGAACGAAGTCCGCGGAAGCTCCTGGCTTTTTGTGTAAAACCAGGTACAAAAAAGGGGAATGGATTACTTATGTACACTATGATATTTCACTTGAAAGAAAAAAAAGAACAAACAAGACCAGATTTGAAAAATAGCATTTGAACATCCACAAGATTTCACAAAAACAGTCATAAAATTACCATTTATTAATTATAAAAAACCAACGTATTGTACTATTAATATTAGTCATATGTCACTTTGATACTTTGAATTTTTTTTTTTTTGGGGGGGGGGTACGACCTCCACACCCCCTTTAATCCGCCATTACTTTTATAAATCGTAATATTATTATAAATATTATCTACAACCTTGTTTATTAAAATACTGAATACAATAAATTATGTTACAGATATGAGTACCACTTTTGGATAAACATTACGCTGAACTATAATTTTTTGAAAAATGCGCAGATTCACAAATATCTGTAGTTTACGACTAAACAATTTATCCGTGCTAAACGAGGGATGATTTGAATGCCCTTTGATGTCTTTATTTAATAATATTTATGAAATTAAAATCAAAATAAAATTCGTTTGCTTGAACACAGAACTTGTTTAAGAGAACTTTGAATTTTTCAAAATGTTTTCATTCATATCACATAATCAGAAAATATTGTTCATCAAGATTAGTATATGCTTGAACCGATACAAATGAGGATTTTTTCCTTTATTTTAATTTATTTTTTGCTGTTTTGGTAGTAATGGCAAGTTGTAAAATTGAAGAAACTTACATATGTGCTCTACCCAACCCTTCCCCTTTGTTTGGGTTAGGACAGTCACGTGGAATGCATGTGTTTGAGAGAGAGAGAGAGAGAGAGAGAGAGAGAGAGAGAGAGAGAGAGAGAGAGATTGTGACACCGTGCTAAATTGACGGATTTACTTTTAATTCATTCCAGGCTTTAAATGTCATGTTTATGTATTTATTTTTATTAATTTGAAATTCAATATTCTGAATAATTCTGTATTGAACGTTGCATTTTACAAATCTATCCCATGTTAATGCAGCTAACGAATTTATTAACAAGTCTTATCGCTGGTAATGATTTACGTGAACCAACAATAAACGGTAACCAGTTGGATGCGGCCTTTGCCTCCAAACTGTACATTTTTGAAATGGATTCGAACATGAAGGGGAACTTATCGGACGGCTGCGAACTGTAAAATCTGAAACGTTACTACCTATTTAAGATTAAGGTGTTATTAATTAATAAGAAAACGTGTTGAAGGTGCAAACTTTTTGAAATGCTCTTATGGCATGGGCATAAAGAACACTGAGAGTAAACTAATGATCACAATCAATAGTATGTGACCTCATTGTATTAATCAGGCATATGGTTTCTTTTGAAATATATTTATGGGAAGGCAAGAAATATCGACTGGTATCTCATATTTTACAAATGAAGATGCTGCTGGAAGATTAAGAATGCTGGAGGATACTGACTTATTTCCCCTAAACTTGTTGCAGTTAAAAGAAAAAATAAATAGCAAAAGAAAACGAAGTTCATTTGTTTTAGATTCAGGTGACGGTATACACTGTAACAGCACAATATAGGGTAATATTTGGAAACTACATATCTACTTCCAATTTTCCATTAAATGAAGTGTATATTAGTCACAAAGTGAATAATATACATTTATTGACTGGGTTCGGGGGCAACATGCGTTTTGTCGGACCCAAGAACCAAACTGTCTGTCCAAGGCCATTAGGCCGAAGGCAGACAGTTTGGTTAGAGGGGCCGACGAAACGCATTTTGCCTGAGAACTCTGTCAATAAATATTTTGTTAATCATTTCATTTTATTTTTTGACATACATGTATTTTGTACTGTATTCCGTGATGTAACACCAGGTCCTTAACACCAACGAATAAAATAAGATTAAGCCCTCTGCATTCTGTGACGTAAGATCCAACATCTCCCCGAGCGGTCCAACATCTCACTCGGCGGTCCATCATCGATGTTTTTACACCTGCTCAGTAAAACATTAAATGTTTGACTTTTTTCGTATAGATTTATAAAAGAATAAATTTATAAAGGTATAACAAGTCAAGTTGTCAGTGTTTTAAATAGGGAATCCTCATTGCTCCAAAAAATCGCCTCCTTGTAACATACATTTTCTTCAAAACTAACCTTTTCGATTTTTGTTTCAAAGATGCTTATTTTTGAAAATCACAAGAATTAAATAAAAATCATTATCCGTGCAAAATGCAACATGTGTGCATAAAAATACGATTGTGTCAGAACTGGTCAAGTGGTAAGGCGGTTGTACTCATTCATTCTGTTACCTGAATGACTGGTATACATTTTTCGCCATAAAATAGAAGTATGTGTTTTATGTAATATCTCTTGAAAGAGAAAGAGAGAGAGGAAGAGATGCCAAAAGGATAACGGGTAATATCTAAAAGTGCATGTATTGCAGAATTAAATTGTTAAAACAAATAAGACATGTTTTTATTTATTTAGTGGTGATGTCTTACAAAAAAAAAAGAATCAATTTAAACATTTTTTTTAATATTAATTTTGTTTTATTTCAGTTCGGTTAATTATTCTGATCTGAATTGAAATGACTAAGGGGACGATCATTTGTTTCTAATTTTAAGAGGGTGCCTGGCACATTTTTTCGAGTCGGATTATTTATTTTCATGTCGGTGCAGGACAGTTTATTTATTTCCAACAAGATCGAGGACAGATTTCTTATTTTCTTCTTCACTGGAAAAAAATCTAACTATTTAACCAAATAAAAAAAAATAGATAAAATGGAAAACAATAGTCTAAAACCTCTAATTCGTGGAGTGGGGAAGGGGGTAAGGGGGTGTAAAAGCACTGGTTTGGGACGATTTTTTTTCCTAAGTCGAGAACAGATTTTTCTTTTTTTTTTTCGACATTTTCGTGGACAGATTTCTTTCGAAAATCACCCCCACTTCCATCACAATCAAATGGCCGTCCCTTAAATTGAAATGTCTTAATAAACTTTCTTGAATTTTGCATCAATAGTCAGTCAGCATTTGAGTAAATTAATGATAAATTGTATTTTGTGACACGGTCATTGTATCACCACAGAACTTATGAAATGACGACTTTCATGCAACGAGACTGCTGAAATTCTTCTTTCACCAACTTTTTCGTCGATTGATAAATTACCTTGTTTTAGAAATTATTCATATGTAAATAATGTTAGAGATACAAAATCTGGTGCAGGTGAAATTTATGGTACATGTATATTGCTGCATAAGTAAGGGAAGTTGACGATTGAAAAGTCAGTCATTTCTTTTATCATAAAGCTTACAAGTTCTATACACAGAGATTCTATGTATATAAAATACATTTTAAGTCCCCAAACTTGTACCCTGTGTATTAGGTCCTCAGTTTATACGAGGGTCATTCAAAAAGTTCGTAGACTTTTGTCGTAACTTTGTTAATTAACGCCATATTACATCCAAATTTGATACACATATTTTAACAGCTAATTCAAATAATTTGAGTTAAAAAATTGGAACATATCTTCAAATTTGTACAAATTATCAAGGTTTTAGAACAGCAAAAATGGGGTCACGGAGCAACGTCAAAATTGAGTAATTTACCAATTTTCAGTTTATAGTATCTATAGCCAGAAATCGAATAAATGGAGTCGTAACAAAATAAAATTTACATGTTTAAATTCAGTTTTGCTGTATTACTTAGGATGCTATCAGGTACTGTAATATATCGTTCCGTTTAAAAGGTATCAGTCTCTAAATACATATGGACTTGATTAAAAAGGGCAAAAAACAATAACGGTGGAGGACGTTACGGAGCAGCGAGTAGCAATAAAATTTTGTTTTCCATTCGGGAAACTTCTTTAACAAACTTAAAAATATCTATATAAACGAAAAAATGAACAATTAGCCGTGTATTTGTATAAAATGGAAAATACAATTTTTGAGTGGTAGCAAGTTTAAATCAGACGATGAATGGTCTGCAAAGAAACAGGTTATAGTTGAAAATCTTGTTAAAAGAGTTAAGAACGTCATTAAACGTGATGTGCGTTTCACTGCTTCGGGAATAATAGGGTTTCGCGGTAGGCCTAATGAATTTTGAAAACAATGACAATCTATCAAACTATTTGCACAATTGTAAGCAAAATAAGTGTTTAGTGTTATGGATACATTTTTATGAATGGAGAAGACGCTACAAACTGTGTATGAAATTAAAAAGCAGACTAATTTTGAGAAACTTTTTCAACGTCGTTTTGACGTTACAATATTGGTTAATCGTACTCCGTGGCAACAAAACATGTAGCTTTAAAAATTGGCTAGCATGTGTTCAACTGAATCAAATCAAATGAAACTTCACACATCGACAAACTAAATGTTTTTATTTTGGAAAATGTGTTGATCTATACTCTTGTAATAATAATGTGACGATGAGGAACATTGTCTACGTATTTTTTGAATGACCCTCGTATATATACCTCATCTTGTGTGTAAGTCCCCAAACTTGTACCCTGTGTATTAGGTCCTCAGTTTACATATATACCTTATCTTGTGTGTAAGTCCCCAAACTTGTACTCTGTGTATTAGGTCCTCAATTTACATATACCTTATCTTGTGTGTAAGTCCCCAAACTTGTACCTTGTGTATTAGGTCCTCAGTTTACATATATACTTTATCTTGTGTGTATGTCCCCAAACTTGTACCCTGTGTATTAGGTCCTCAGTTTACATATATACCTTATCTTGTGTGTAAGTCCCCAAACTTGTACCTTGTGTATTAGGTCCTCAGTTTACATATATACCTTATCTTGTGTGTAAGTCCCCAAACTAAGTTCCCTGTGTATTAGGTCCTCAGTTTACATATATACCTTATCTTGTGTGTAAGTCCCCAAACTTGTACCCTGTGTATTAGGTCCTCAGTTTACATATATACTTTATCTTGTGTGTAAGTCCCCAAACTTGTACCCTGTGTATTAGGTCCTCAGTTTACATATAACGCATTCCAAAATCAAAACAGAAAATCTTTTTTTCTGTTTTAAGCATTTTGCCCTTAGGTATCGACAAAACTCAAAAAATAACACCGTTTACAAGATATTTATTGGTGCAAATACTAAAAGTTAAAAGAACGCAAATCATCGATTACATAGCTAGATCTTACAGAGTAAATTTCCTCCAAAAAACTATCACTGAAACAGTTTTCACTACTACATTGAAAAAGACAAAAATATACAGGGTAAATTTCCTCTCAAAAATGACACTGATACAATTACCATTCAGTAGTCAATTCAAAGCCACTATCCATGATTGAACAAGGTTTTACGGAGTAAATTTCCTCCCAAAGAATATCACTTATAAAGTATTCACTACAACAATTTCAATTTGAAAATATCAAAAATCTAAAGAGTAAATTTCCTCTCTAAATGCACATTGGTGCAATGTACATTCAGTATTTCAATGCCAATTCAGCCATCGTTTACAATGCTAGATTTTACGGAGTAAATTTCCTCCCAAAGATTTTCTCTGATACTGTGTTCACTACTTTCATTACAGTTTGTTATAAACAAAAAATTTAGAGAGTAAATTTCCTTTCCAAATTCACGTCGGTGTATTGTACATTCAGTATTTCAATGCCAAATCAACCATTTTTAACATTGCTAGATTTTACGGAGTAAATTTCCTCCCAAAGATTTTCTCTGATACAGTGTTCACTATTTTCATTACAGTTTGTTATAAACAAAAATCTAAAGAGTAAATTTCCTCTCTAAATTCAAATTGGTGCATTGTACATACAGTATTTCATTGCCAAACCAACTATCGTTTACACTGCTAGATTTTACGGAGTAAATTTCCTCCCAAAGATTTTCTCTTATACAGTGTTCACTATTTTCATTACAGTTTGTTATAAACAAATCTAGAGAGTAAATTTCCTCCCTAAATTCACGTCGGTGCGTTGTACATTCAGTATTTCAATGCCAAATTAACCATCGTTTATATTGCTAGATTTTACGGAGTAAATTTCCTCCCAAAGGCTATCACTGATACAGTGTTCTCTACTAACATTGCAAATTAGTACTAAGAAATCTACAGAGTAAGTTTCCTCTCTAAATTCACGTCGGGGTATTATCATTAATTATTTCCAAGCCAAATCAACTATCGTTAACATAGCTGGATTTTACGGAGTAAATTTCCTCCCAAAGAATATCATTGATACAGTGTTCACTACTATCATTATTGTTTGTTTATAACAAAAATCTACAGAGTAAATTTCCTCCCTAAATTCACGTCGGTGCGTTGTACATTCAGTATTAGCCAAAGAAACCATCGTTTACACAGCTATATTTTACAGAGTAAATTTCCTCCCAAAGAATATAACTGTTATAGTGTACACTTCTACATTAAAACATACAGTAGTCAATTCAGATGCGACTATCCTTTATATAACAAGACTTTACGGAGTAAATTTCCTCCCCAAGAATTTCACTGATAGAGTGTTCACTACTTAGATTACAGTTTGTTATTAACAAAAATCCAGAGAGTAAATTTTCTCTCTAAATTCACGTCGGTGTATTGTACATTTAGGGAATAACTATCTTCCAATTTGGTATTTGCGACCGTTAATGCTGATTTAACGGTCGCAAACTGAGTTTTATATAACAAGACTTTACGGAGTAAATTTCCTCCCCAAGAATTTCACTGATAGAGTGTTCACTACTTAGATTACAGTTTGTTATTAACAAAAATCCAGAGAGTAAATTTTCTCTCTAAATTCACGTCGGTGTATTGTACATTTAGGGAATAACTATCTTCCAATTTGGTATTTGCGACCGTTAATGCTGATTTAACGGTCGCAAACTGAGTTTTACCGGCGACGCTGAAGCAGAGCCGGTAAAACGGATGTTTGCGATCGTTAAATCAGTATTAACGGTCGCAAATGCCAAATTAGAAGATCAGTTATTCCCATTCTAATGCAATCCTTGCATTTTGTTGGTTGTTTATGTCTTATTTCGATGAATTTTGTAACATGAAATACGTCACGGAGCATTGTGTTTTTGCGTCGCTCTATTATGACGTCACAATGAAAAAGCTTTCAAGCTCGTTAATGTTCGTTTTACTGCTTCAAACATCAGTGCATTAGCCAATGAAAAAGTGTTTTGCAAAACAATTGCATTAGAATCAGTATTTAAATGCCAAATCAACCATCGTTAATGCAGCCAGATTTAACAGAGTAAATTTCCTCCCAAAAACTATCACTGAAACAGTTTTCACTACTACATTACAATTTGAAAAAGGCAAAAATATACAGGGTAAATTTCCTCTCAAAAATGACACTGATACAGTTAGCATACAGTAGTCAATTCAAAAGCGACTATCCTTGATATAACAATATTTTACGAAGTAAATTAATCCCTAAAAATATCACTGATACAGTATTCACTGAACCAATTACAATTTGAAAATAGTAAATATTTACAGAGTAAATTTCCTCTCTAAACTCACATTGGTGCATTGTACATACAGTATTTCAAAGCCAAAGAGACCATCATTAACATGCACGATTTTACAATCATTATTCGCAGATAGAAAATAAACATTATATATTGAAAACAGCAGAATATCAGAGGTTTAATTTCTTCTAAAAAAAATTACAGGAATAAACATACATTTTCCATCTTATCCAAAAAAGATTTTCAAGGGACATTTTTATCTCAATATACTAATGATGAAATACATTATTGTTTTATCTATAAACAAAACAACAAAGAATTTATACAGACACATACAGTTTTTTTTATTTCAAGGCGTATTCAACGAGGAGAGGGGGTTCAGTGCGCATGCAGTAGCATGGTGATGCCACAAACAATATCTCAAAGTACGTTGAAGACTATTGTGCAGTCTATATCCGCGAAAAAAGGTGAAGGAGGCAGGTCCCTCTCGTGTCGAATAGTTTGATTTCAAACACATCTATCACATTTACTTTCTTTGACCGAAGCGATACTTCTATGCTTTCCTTAAGGCTGATGCCATTGAACACTTGCCGAATGCATTCCCAACATGTCCAAAGGAAATATGGCCGTCATATTTTGAACAAATCCATAGTTGACCTATTGATAAAATGTTTTGATTCGTAAATCATCTCATATAATTGTTTTCAAACTTTCAATTTTTTCAAAACTCATGGGCATTTATTCTTCATGCATGCCGGATTACATAATGTGCACCACAGTCGAGCAGTGTTGCTTGCATAATTTTTGTAAAATTGAAAATTAGTTTTTCCTTTGGTTTTCCGTATGAAAATTTCATTCTTCTAAAGAACACGTACATATACACTACTGAACTTAAAATTCCCTGATATTCTGAAAAATCTCTGATAAACTCTGTTACCCACTGTTTAAGTTCTGATTTTCTCTGTAAAAGCACTGTACACCCACTGTACAAAATCCCTGTACCTACTGTCATCCTCGGTAAATCACAGTACAGACTCACTGTTATTTTTTGTACATCCCTGTGCATTACTGTACGCCCCAACTGTACAGCACAGTACACCACTGTCTGTCATTGTACGCCTCCACAGTACAACACTGTACATCACAGAAGCGTACAGTACTCTATCTCTGTACAGCACAGTACACTACTGTTGATCACTGCACGCATCCCAGACTGGCACTGTACATCACTGAAGTTCAATGTACGCATCCCAGTTTGACACTGTACATCACTGAGCCATACTGTGATTTTTTTTAGACTTTTTTAACTTCTATAGTTCTTAAATTTTACAATTTTTAACTTCACTAATTGTTTAGATAAAGCCGTTGGTATTTTAGTCTTAGTAAATAAAATATTGATTTTGAGAGTGAGAATTTTGTGCTGTTAAGTGCACGTAGTATACACTAATGCCATGTATAAAAAGTAAAAAAAAAATCTAAATATTGATTATACGTAATATCATAATAATATTAAATAATTATGATTTCTCTAGTCTTAAAGTTTTGTATCTTCTCTTTTATTTACCGGGTATTTGATTTAAAAGAAAGATTATTTAGTTTAAAATTAATATTTTATTAAGGCATATCTACTATCATCTGTAAATGTTGTACATTGTATTAGTTGATCATATTTTGTGTCAACTCCATGATCATATGGAGAGTAAAATAATGCATTGTTATTTAAAAACTTAGACAATTACAGCATTGTACTATATATCTTTTTTTATTTTGACCCAAACAATAGTTTACTCTTTTTGTTTCTTCCTAATTGCAAAAGAAAATTAATTTTTGAAAAACTTATAATAAAATGACAAGTGCTGACATTTACTGATAATTACTGTCCCTAAAACTTGTTACTGACCTTTTTACTGCTCTCTGGGAGGCTGCAGTGGTGTGGATTTAATTGAATCGTTTCTTTTTTTATTTTAACATAGATTATTATTTTATTTATTTGTTTTTTCATATAATTTTTAACTATGTCCAGGTGATGTCTTTGAAAAAAAAGAAGCTTATTTGATCGATTTATAGAAATTTTATTTGTAAAAAATTATTTTCAAGAGAAGGGATAAAATTTCAAAACCTTTAAAAAGATAACCAATTAAAAAAATCTTCGTTAAGTAGTGAGATATGAAATTTTACAGAGGTCTTTTCCTTTTTATAATAAAACAATGTTATTACATGACATGCATTTTATATCTTATTTTTTTAAGTTAACATCAACTCCCTGACTTTCTTTAATATTAATTTAAAGAATTACTGTAACTAGGCTAGATGTGTATTATTCAATTTTAATTTGATTTATTTAAATTAGTTTGAATAATTTTAATTAACTCATAACGCGCGGTGAGGCCGTGGGTGCCCTCTTTTGAGGAAAGGCGTTTGTTATAGTTTTCATATTGTGTAAAAAAAATTTTATTATGTGGGGGGCGCCTGCATTCTTTTTGTGCAGTCAAATGTACCCGAATCCAAGCATTTGCAAGAAGAAACCACTGGACAATTAAAAGACAGACGGGGGATTTAAATATTTTTTTTATTTATTGGGCAGGGGGAGGGGTGCCTGGATTGATCATTGATCCTTTGACATTCATTGATTTAGTTACTGCAGTCTGCATTATTCTTTTGAAATAATGTACCCTTTACATCTTTTAGCTGATTCTCGAATCTGCATTTTCTGGAACCCCACCTGAAAGTGTTATTTTAATTCAAATACATGTAAAACTATGACATTTTATATTATCATCATTTGTCTAATGCATACTCCTGAAACAAAACTTTGATAGAAATTAATATCTATGTTCTTTCCAATTAGAGTATCGGTAGACGTTCACATGGATCTAGTTTCTTTTCAAACTAAAATGGGGGGGGGGGGGGTGTACGTGCGAATTAAATGTAGAACAATGATTACATGAACTTATTTATTTTACTTAAGTAGAACACACAATTAATACTGTCGTGTTTAGTTTGTACTCATTTTTATCTGTTTAGGTAAAAAAAAATAATAAATTTAATTAAAGTTAACATTAATAAATAAATCGACGTTTCATAGCTTTGTTCGGTATCGAAACCAGTATCATGATTTTACAGTAACACTGTGCTTTTTATTCGTCAAAAATTATTCAAGTCGTTTAGCTGGTATCCAGCCGAATTACATAATCATTCAACATACAATCGGAAACTTGGTGAAGCACCTGTGTGTAAAAGAAATCGCCTGAGGCGATCCGAGTGTGTACAGTATCGGATAAAGAAGACAATAGGTGTCACTGCAGCATTATACAGAATACCACTCGCCGGATTTCACTGGAAGTTAGTTACGCAACATTACAGCGACAGGTAGACTCTTCTTCAAGACAGTTTGAATTTGAGAAATTCAACACCAACACATACACTTATGTGCAATCTATACAAACCTTCAACTTCTTCTTAGATTAAATAAATATTTAAAAAAAACCGACGTAAGAAAAAATTAACGATTAATGAAAAACAAATTGATGTAAAAACCAACCGGGGAAAGGCACAAATTGTTTAAAGATGTAAGCAAAAATAAATATGAGAAGGGATACATTACATCCAAAGTTTTGTAAAAATTACTGGTTCCTAATATTTTTTGTTAAGTCGTGATAGTGTGTGTGTAGCCGTGGGACAATTGAGTGAGGGACTTGTTTGATTATCAAATCAAGTAAAAAATAGTTCAGAGTACATGTATATTTCCTCAACTTTTTATCAGTAATTAAGATTAAAAATCAAACACAATTTATATGCAGAATATTATGACAGTAAAAAAAAAACAGCCGGAGTTTATATATATATTAAACTTTGCCTGGGTCGATATTGATTTTTTGGAGAGAGAGAGAGAGAGAGAGAGAGAGAGAGAGAAGAGAGAGAGCACTGAGAGAGAAATAAGAGGAGAGAGAGAGAGAGAGAGGAGGGAGAGAAAGAGAGAGATGAATGGTTACTCAACACGGAAGATAATGGGCACCTACAGTTAGCGAATAATCTTACTCTTATGAAAAGGAAAGATGTTAATTAAACATGAATCAAAAAATAATAATGATTACGGGTATCAATTGATCAAATGGACAAAGAAATTTGCATCATTCACAAAACTTGCACATTTTTTTTTAAAATTCATATTCAAGTACCGGTGTACTAGATACTTTTTCATGTAACGTGTGTGTAAGGGGGGGGGGAGTTATGCATGTATGCTAGAGGGTTCGGAATAAATATTTTTGAGCACTGGTTCGACGGACGAATGACTCCCAATTTCAATACTTCGTAAAATAGTTTACTAGACAAGTCCGCCCTCTACCTTTTGATTACGTTAACATCATAACACCCCCTACGCCTACCTCCTTTAATGAGATGAAATTAAACTTCAGCACATAAAATTGAATTAATTCCAATTCACCGATAGCTACAGGAGGAAATTGGAATTTATGAAACATGTTATAAATATTTTTGTTATATTGAATCATGATAAAAAAAATACTTAAAAATTAAGTTTACTCAGGTGACCTTAAAATGGGGTTGGGGAGGGGGTTGTTGATTCATAAGATGTAAATACGGCATATTAATGAAAATAATATCGTTTTAAGTAAGTTCAAAGAAAAATTTCATTCAAAATCGCGCCTTAAAAATGGATTATATAATATATTAAATGAGGTAATAACATGTAATATTTGAGTTTTATCAATGTGTTAGTACATGTAAATAAATATTTTGTTGATTGAAGCAGTTTTTCCAGTTTGTCAGCATTGGTTATCTTTCCTAATAACGATTTTTTGGTATGTTTTCCTCCTTAAATGCGTCCAGATCACAAACCCATAAGTGCAGACTCTTTGGTAAAATTATCACAATAGTAAATGATTTCCATGCGTATTTTTTAAATTTGCGTTGAGAGAATCAGTATCGCACGTCGGAGCAAAAAAAATATGCTAAGGAGATATGTAGACTCTAAACACGGGCCATGCGTGCAAGTACATGAACCCTATATGTAGAATATATTCATTTATTTTTTTCACAAAAACTAAGCAATTAAATATTGTATATATTGAACATGTTTGAGAAGAACAGTTTACTGAGGAGCTGAAGACACGGGGCCTAAGGATCAGCGAACAAGAAAGGTTCCTCACTGCTGAGTAATGTGCCGTGTAATAAATCAAAATAATAACAAAGAAAAATAATAAAACAAATAAATAATCAACAACAACAGAATATTGGTTGACGTTTGCATAAGAATAAGTAGCTTTAATAATTAATTGCTATAGTTTTTATACTTTGCGCATTGGTAGTTCGTCATGGCACGATTGCAAGGATCTGATGGCACGGAACTGATGGCACGGGAGCGCAAAAGATCCCTCATTGTTTCTCAGTTTAGATTTAAATTTGTAACAATTCATTGGTAATTTTAGCATTTTCTTATTGAATTTAAAGTTTTCAAAGGGTCTTGCATGTAAAAGGAAAAAATAATATTTCATCGAATTAAAGCCGGAGAATTGCCCGGGGCCATCAGTTTCGTGCCATCAGATCTCTGCATTATTATACTCAAACGTGCCATGACCGATTTTAGGGGATCACGGTTGAATTTTATATTTAAACACTCAAGGAAACCTTGATTGTTTTTAGGGGAGGGGGGCAATCGCGCGACATTATTAAAGATGCATGAAATTTTTGACAATATCAGTAATGGGTATTGGATTTTCTTCTCTCTATTTTCTTTCTTCTTTTTTATTAATCTTTTTAATATATCATATCAAAGGAGGGGATGTCAAATATCAATATTTCTCATTGATGATAGATTGCATGAATTCTGATTCATAAAAAAATTAATTAAAATAGATTTTTTTTTAGGTTTACAGAGATATATTAAGGGACTTGTTGAAATTTGTAAGGCACTATGATAGAGCTATAAGTGCTATAAGCTAGCATTTAGACTGACAGAGTAAATAATATTTTAAAATACCCGGTTTAAAAAATGTAACCGCGAGTAACAGAGAAAATTCTATCAGTAATCATCATTTTAACAATGACTTTTATTCTGTTGCTAGAAAATATTTATAAGTCTGTCAAAAGAAGTTTCTATCTTAGCTTATTAAAGTCATAATGTAATGTGCATGTAATCTTAACAGTGTCTGTAACAATTATTTGATATCAAATTTTTCGAGAGTACCTTTTGCCAGGTTAAAAAGACTTCAGAAATTGGTAAATGTAGCATCGCTTGTTTACAAACAAAAGTGTGTACACACTATCGGCAGCGCCGGGAAGTATCCCGAACAGTAAGACGACAGGTGTCACTGCCGCCATGGACACTCGCGGGCTACATGTATATACAAACATGCAATATTACGCAACATTGAAGTGACACGTGGATTCGAAAATATCCTCTCTCTCTCTCTCTCTCTCTCTCTCTCTCTCTCTCTCTCTCTCTCTCTCTCTCTCTCTCTCTTGTTTCAAGTAAAGTGTAATTAAAAAAAAATAAATAAATAAAAAGTAATTGTTAAAATATTACAATTTATTGGTCGAAGTGAATTTAAGCTGGATCTTTCATCAATACATTTTAGAATTATTAAACTGTACTAGTATAATCTTTCTCGAAACTTTTCATTAAAAACTTTTGTTATTTAACTAATCTCAACTCTTTTATAATTTTCCTTTAAATTATACAAGAATGGTTTTGAATTGAAAGAAGTGTTGCAATGTCATCAGTGAAAGACTGCTACTTAAAATCTGAAGGTAATTCCTGAAACAAAAATAATTAATATATAATTCATACCTTATCAATTAAAAAAATAATTCATTCAAGATTGATTAAGGTAGACTCAACGCAACGAAGAATGTTTTTTTTTTTGTTTTTACAAAACATAACTTAGTCTAAGTCCGTTTTTTTACTGAAAAAATCATTTTATTTACACTAATTATCATTTGTGCAGTTTGACATCGCTCAATTTATTTTAACTTAAGAGAGATCATGATTTATTAAGAATTCAGATTTATAGATATATGCACACATAGATACATGTATGTGTGTGCATTATCAGTTCATGTGAAAAAATACAGAATTTATAAATACCTTAACAATTGTACATACGATCTCGATGCTCAAATTGATTTTTTAAGATTATGTAAGATAAATTAAGATTATATTACAAAACGATCCTTTAGTAATTTATTCATTAAAAAAATACTTAGGGAATATTAGTTTTTGTGAATATTATTACTGGGTTGAAATAAAAAATTAAATGATATATATATATATATTTTTAATTTAATTAATAATTAATGGCAATTTATGAATACTGCAAATGAAATAATACATGTTATACCAAAAAATACTTTATGCTAAATATATTAAATCTTAATCTTCATCTCCTTAATTCACCTGGGAGTTTACAAAGGTGAAACGGGAATGCTAAATTTTACAGTTAAGGCGAGATGGGAATAAATCGTATCATCTTTAGAAAAGGGGGAAAAACTTTTATTTCATTTGATTGTGATTGTGTGTTTAGATACAAAAAAATTAAATAAAAAAAGAGGAAAATACACAACTTTACATGATTGAAATTTATCTAGTACATAATCACTGCATTCATAATTATATCTAAATAAGTTTAAGTCAGTAGAGTGAGAGCAGAGGTAAATGCTATCGGTTTTTAATTTACAAAAGAAAGAAAGCAGAAAATTTTCAGTCTATTTAGATAATTAAGTAAATTCAAAGAATTAAATTTCAAAATAAAGGTAATTGGGTATTTTTCGGTTTGTTATATTGGTACTCTGTAAACGGAAACATAGAGAAATAAAATATTTAGTCATCTGAAAAAGATTATTGATTAAAAAATAAAAAAAAGAAATTGTTTTAAATCAAAATCAAAACCTTGTCTAGGCCTTTTTTTCTTTTAACGGGCTTGAGATTGGAAATTTCACCTCAAAAATGCTTACACGAAAATACTCAGCATAAAAAATATATATACAAAACAAAGCTTTGTTGTCAGAATTATTATTAAAAATTCAGTCATTTACTATAATTAAAACTTTCTATTAAATGAAAAAAATAAATATATATATATATATATATATTATTTCTATCAAATAAAACTCAATGGGAAAAAGGACAGTGTAAAACTGTGCAGTACAGTAATGTACAATTATATGTACTGTGAAATACTGTGATGTACTGTAATGTACAGTATATGTGTACAGTGAATAATAGTAATGTACTGCGAAGTACAGTAATCTGTACAGAAAAAATCTGTGACGTACAGTGGAAAACAGTGACTGCGTACTAGGAAGTACTGTAGAGTACTGTGATGTACAGAGGAAATGTACTGTGAAGTACAGGGAGGTGCTGGGAAATGCCGTGATTCTGTACAGTGATGTACTGTAATGTACTGTGTTGTACAGAGGCAAGTACAGAAATTTACAGGGAAAGTACAGAGTCTATCAGAGATTTTCAGAGAATAATCAGAATATCTATGGCACGCCAAATTCACAAAAATGAGCAAATCATAGTTTCACAATCGATAAACTAGGTTTATCGGTTGTAAACTATAGTTTACGGACTGTAAACTATAGTTAACAACGTTAATCTATATTTCACATCTGTAAACCATAGTTAACGCGATAATCTATGTTTCACAACCGTAAACTATACTTAACACCGAAAACAATCATTTGCGATTGCAAAACATAGATTATCTGATAAATACAGTTTCACGATTTGTAAACTATAGTTTACAAACCGTTAACTATAGTTAACGATCTGATAAATATAGTTTCACGATTTGTGAAACTATGATTAACAACTCTTAACTATAGTTAACGATCGTAAATTATAGTTTACAGACGTGAATCTATGTTTATCAACAAAATCTATTGTTAACGTTTGATTACAGACAGATAAACTTAGATTATCATTCGTAAACTATAGTTAACAACCGTTAAATATAGTTTTACAGATGAAAACTATACTTAACGAATCGTTAACTATAGTTTACGGTTTGTAAACTATAGTTTACAGTCGATAAACCTAGTTTATCAATTGTGAAACTATGATTATCTCATTTTTGTGAATTTGGCGTGCCATAAATATCAGGGAATTTTAAGTCCAGTAGTGATACCCTCAGTCTACACACATGTTTAGACAAATTAAGACAAGAAAGATTTTATTTGAGAATGATATCTTTTTATCATATAAATCCAGATCATATACTATTGCTTGAAACACAATTTGCATTCAGATGAGTTTAGAGAGGACATATGCAATTAAAACACGTATTACTACAGCCATTAATTTTAAAAGTTCAGGGAGGTTAATGATAACATGTACATGCATGCGGGTAGTTTTACTCCAAATAAAATGATCGCTAAAGTGTTTATTTAGCATTTCACACAATAAAGAAAGCAACCACTTTAACCAAGGATCGAAATCCTCATGAACTGTAGTTAAGGGTAGAATTCATCTGAAGACACTACGTACCTTAATTAAATGTACACTTTATCGTAACATACACATAATTATATAATTGCAAACTTACCTTTATTCTTCAAAGTTTGGTCTTGGTTTCCTTATTTCTCCAATTATCAGAAAAGAGTCACTTTTATACCCAGTCGTCACTTAAACCACTCCTGAAATAATTGTGTTCACAAAATGTGGGGCAGTGTAACTTTGATTTCTTTCTCTAGCTTGTTTCGTGTTCTCTGTGACTTTGAAGCAGAATGCAAATATCCGAAGCCGCCAATTTCAAAACTGCCATTCACACAAATCTTATATATGTAGGATATGAAACGGAAAAATAAGCTTTTTTAACACAGGACTTAAAAACAAAACCATAATTTTCAAGATAAATGATCTATGTTGTTGTGAGAGAAAATTGTGATAGTCTAATGGCTTCTCATCATTTAACCATTTTCATTTCCGCTGTGAATCCCAGCTGAGACACTTGTAATCAACCCTTTGTATTGGATAGAGCTGCGGCCATGTCATAATAAACTGGCCTAAATTAAACTGCAATTTCAACATTTTCTCACCTCCAAAATCTAAGCCTGTGAAACGCATTAGTTGCCGCACTATTACTTACAATCTGTTTACATTTAACATTATACTATGTTGTGAATAACTTAACCTTATCTACTCGTGTCGTCGTATTTATTATTTTTTGTAAATACATATGAAATATGCGGTTCCAAAGATCATGAAGATGTGAAAAAAAGCACGGACAATTATTCCTTTTCGATGATATATCTACAATTACACAATGAGATTAAAAAAGAGAAAATAAGCTTTATAAAAACACTTATTTTTGACAATAAAACTCTCATATTTTAAATGATTTGCTATCTTTATGCCAGTGTCTTTCGATCCTATTGTAATTCATTATTTACAGTTAATTGGATGTCAGACTGCAAAAATTGTAAAGAATGATTGTAAAGATTAAATAAGATATATTCATGGAACGTTATTACAGTTACACAATCTGTCTATTTCATGTACTTCTTCTTTTTTAATTTAAACATGCCTTTTTTAAACTTTTTACACTAACACTGTACAATTTGTATATTCACAAATTTAAAGAAATATAAATTTATTATGTAATAACTTCACCTTATAATCCCTACACTTTGTAATCATAGGCCAAGATTATCTTTTCTTTTTCACAGGCTGATATCGATTATTTTTTTTATGTTGAATTCCCGAGTGTTTAAGAATTACTCACTTTGAAATATTTAATAATTAAAAAACGTACAGATAGACTAATTTATTTTTGAGAAATATGAAGGAAAAAAACTGTTCTTAGCAAAACTTTTCGACAACAGATCTTGCATGTCTTGTCGAAAGGGTTCCAGAGAATTGCTATTATTAGGTACATAAAGTTGCCAAAAATGGACATTCTGTCTTAGTTCAAAATATAGTGTCTACAAAATTACTTTCTTTATTCCATGTTATGCAAAACAATCCCACACAGTTAAGTACAAATGGTTATCAGATCCTCCATCCATTAATTCTCGCTTAGGAGCAATATGTGCTCAGCATGTATTCTTTAGGTCTAATGTTGTATCACATTGCCCATCCTGCCGAAGTCGCAATTACTTTCAGTCAGTCAATTAATTAAGTCAAAAAAATACACTTTGTTGCCTAGATATCAAGAAAAATTAGGCTTAAAAAATAAAAGAATGCAATTTTTTTTATTTCTGAAAATGATGTACGTATAAATTTGATTTTTTAAGTCAGCAACAAAATTTTATCAGTATTGCTTTTTCCTTATTAATTTTTTTATCATATATTTTTTTAGTTGTTTTTAACAGTATACATAGATAGATAGATATCCTTTCAAAACAAGGAAACATGCCAAGAAAACCTATCTGGAGAGCGAACTCAATAAAAGCTGAATTAACGTTAATCTGGGAAACTTCCCCGAGAGATTTTTTGCAGGGTTACACGGTTGATTGGGTTTAAAACAAAGATACAAAACTAATTATTTGGAATCCTTTGTACCCATTCTTTTTTGGAGGGATGGGGGGTCATATCAATCAATTACTGTAAAAAAGTATATTAAAGAAAAAGACAGTTATAAAAATTATTAATTTTACAATGCTGTGGAAAACTAAATTGTTAGTAGATATAAGCTGTATTTCAATTTTTGTTTTACGTATTTCCATATAATTCTATTTCCCTTTGTATAAATTAACTTCGGGTACGATATAACTTGGTAAATCTGGAAGTACTGCGAGTTGAATTATTGGGAAAAGGGTACGAAATTCCCGGAAGTTGGTACCATTTCCTGGTTAAACAAAAGGGAGGAGTAGTACTAGTACTAAAGGGGAAGAGGTATCACACAGGCTACAACCTGTGATGCACAAGGAATGTTTATAAAGACATTAAAAACGCGTGAATTTTAGGTAGCCCTGATTGCAAATGGAAAAAGTCAGAAAATGCCGCGTAGGTACCGTTTTGTGTGTGAGGATGTTTTAGCTAGTGTGACAGGTTATGTTTAACATCTCCTGTTAAAAATTTTTTTCTAGTAAACAATTACCTGATTCTTTTTTTACGATTTGTTTGGTGAAAACATTTACCGTTGTGATACCTAGACACATCCTGATTGGCTATATTAATATTTTTATTTTAATGTAGAAAATTCACTGATAGAAATAAATGTATCAAGTATTTTTCTTGAACCAAAAAAAGCTGAAAACCTAGGATCCACCCTCCTGAAATCAAATTCTACTGCCGTAAACTGTCTGGCCAGCGTTTGGGGAATACAGGTAATTTGCATCAATTACACTTTTATTGACTTCATCGATCGCGTCAATCGGACAATATTTCTTTGATGTACCTGTTTACTGTTCATATTTTTGTTACATCTTGAAAAATAAATATTTTCATTAATATATCAATTAATATACTGTCACATTAAATAAATATACATATGCAATACATGTAGTAGTAGAGAATATGTAAAACATGTACATGTATCTTAGTAAAATGCAATAAACTTCAATGGATTTACATAATTAACAATTTCTCAGACGTAATTTTGCGCTTTCAGGTTTGATAGATAATATATCAAGATGCTCAAAAAATTTTAAAATAACGGTTTAACAGTAATTGAGATCAGATGTTAAAACACCCAAAACAGCATTATCGAATACAAGTCGTAAAAAATAAATTACAATTAGGAATAGAAAATACAGGCATATAAAAAGGAAGGCGATATTCTAGTTTTATTTTTTTTAAATTTAATTTTTGAATGATTTACATTATTTGAGTTTTTAAAATTAAAAGCTTAAAACAAGTTTTAGAAGTTTTGCTTTAGTTTTTTCTAAAGTCTATTTTTTTAATTTTTAACACCATGATGTTAGTTTCGATAGGTCACCTAAACGAGCAACAGTCAATGATTTTTAATCACATCTTTGAAACCTAACTATTGGTAACTGCTGTATGAAAGATAATGTCTATGCAATGCATTGCAGCAGAGTACACATATCAACAAAATGTTAATAGCTAAGGCGACTTATGATTTTTTAGGGCTTAGATTTTGATGGTGAAAAAATATGGAATTTACAGCTTGATTTAGGTCAGAATATTATGACATGGCCGCAGCTCTATCCAATACAAGGGTTTGATTACAAATGTAACAGCGGGGATTCACGCACCGGAAAAGAAAATGATGAAATGATAAGAAACAGACCATCTCAATTTTCTCTCACAACAACCTATTGACGCTAAATCATTCATTTATCTTAAAAACAATGAAATTTTTTTTAGGTTCTGTGTGAAAACAGTTTATTTTTCCGTTTCCGGTTACATGTGTATTATCCCCACATGAGGATTTGTGTGTAAGGCATTTTTAAAATTGGCGGTATCGGATATTTGCATTGTGCCCAGTGGCTTCTCCACTTCAAAGTTGCAGGGAACACGAAGCAAGTTAGAGAAAGAAAACCAAGTTAGACTGCCCTTCAATAGGTGAACAAAATTATGTCAGGAGTGGTTTAAGTGACGACTGGAGATATAAGAGTGACTGTTTTCTGATGAATGGAGAAATAAGGAAACCAAGACCAGACATTGAATAATAAAGGTAAATTTATAATTAGACATGTATATGTAATTGAGGTAGTGTCTGACATATGAATTCTATCCTTAATTACAGTACTAGTTCCATAAGGATTTCGATCCTTGTTCAAGATGGTTGTTTTTCTTTATTGTGTTAAATACTAAACACTTTAGCGATCATTTTATTTTCAGTAAAACTACCTCTATCTACATATTATCATTTAACTCTCTGAACTCCCCTTTTGGCATTAGTGATTAGTGTTTAAGTAGCAAATGTCCTGTCTGAACTCATCTGCATTCAAAATAGTGTTTCATGCAAACGTATAAGATAATTTTATTTCCAATTTTTGGCCCAGAAGGCATAACAGTTCTTACAATGACAATATAGAAAGTTCTGAGAGAAAGGTTAGTAAACATTTACAAACATAAACACACACACACACATGTATATAACTGATATAATATTACAAGTAACTGGAAATGTAGATGCAGCAGTTGGGGTTATCAAATTGTTAATTAACATGCAATCAAAATCAACATTATCAATATACATATATACGAGTTTATAAATAAATATGTGTCTATAACATCATTTATGAAACCTCATGGCATTATGCCTAATTTTGAAGGTTTTGACAAGATATTCACTTAACTTTGTAATAATTAGATTATCTTCATTAGACATTAACCAGAGAAATTTGTCTCCTTTTGAAAATAATATGAAATTTTAGTTAAGTAATGAGATATCACGAAAAAAAAATTCCTATCTCTTCAGTTTCTAATGGGCATTCAGTAAGAAAATTATATTCATCTTTGTATATTGTTTTAGTTGCACATTAAACATATTCTTTTGTTCTATCTAAGGGGATTCTTTGGCCAGCATTCTTTTTTAGATTCATATCTGCCTTTTTCAATCCTTAGGTCATCAGTACTAATTCTAAATCTGAAAATGGCTTTATTTCATGAGATTTAATTTACATATATTTTTTCCATTATAAAATTTTCTTTAAACTTAAAATAAGCAGTATATGATCTGGATTTATTTGAGAACATTTACATCATCCTAAAAAAATCATCTTGTCTTAGTTTGTCTAAATATGTGTGTAGATTGGGGGTATATATACGTGTTCTTTAGATGAATGAATTTTCCATACGAAAAAAAACCAACGGAAAAACTATTTTTCGATTTTACAAAAATTGTATAAGCAACACTGCTCGAATGTGGTGCGCAACATGTATTCCGGCGTGCCTGAAGAAATAAATGCCCATTGGATTTTAAAAAAAATGAAAGTTTAAAAGTTATTATTTGAGATGATTTACGAGTTAAAATTTTTATCAATAGGTCAACGATGGATTTCCAAATTTCCTTTGGATATCTTTGAAATGCATTCAGCAAGTGTTCAATGGCATCAGCCTTAAGGAAAGCATAGAAGTCGAGCTTCGGTCAATGAAAGTAAATGTGATAGATGTGTTTGAAATCAAACTGTTCGACAATAATCAAGAGAGGGAGTTGCCTCCTCCTTTTTTCCTCGCGGATAAAGACTGGGTAATACAGTTTTCAACGTACTTTGAGATATTGTTTGTGACGTCACCATGCTACTGTATGCGCATTGAACCCGCTCCCCTCGTTGAATACGCCTTGAAATCAGTAAAAAAAACCTGTATGTGTTTGTTTAGATTCTTTGTTGTTTTACTTATAGATTAAATGATAATGTGTTTCATCATTAGTATATTGAGATAAAAATATCCCTCGAAAGTCAATTATTTAATAAGATGTAAAATGTAAGTTTTTTTTCCTGTTAAAAGTGTATATTGTATCATTTTTTTTTAGATGTTTATTTTCTATCTGCGAAAAATGAATGTAAAATCTAGTATGTAAACATGGTTAAAGGCCGAGATTTTTAACCGTACGGTTTTCTCAGGTAAGGGGAGGGACTAAATTTTACATGCATGGCACCCCGAGGCACTGACGGTCGCGCAGACCGTGGGAGGCGCTAATCCCTATACACAAACAGTATACACAGGAAGTCCGTTGGGTATTACCTGTACAGCTTGATGGCCCTATGTTCATCCGTAAATAAAAAAATATCATAAGTAATAATTGATGATAATTATAAATTCCACAATTTCAGAATTATATCTAATATCATACTTGTAAGCAGAAATCTCACCGGTCGACTTTTTTTAAAAAATCTACGATATGTACTTTAGTAAATTGTATGTCATATTAGCAATGGCTTGAGTCCGTTGTTAAAAAAAATAATGAAACACAGGTAAAAATTCAAAAGTAAAATACTCATCCTTGCCTGTCCCTTTCAAAATCTTAAACTCTTCATAATAAGCAATTAGAGCTTCGATCACGTCAAATAGTAACAGTTACATCCCGTTTGTATAAAAACAAGTCGCGTGGTCCTATTTTTAGCAGATGTACATTCTGTATCTTGTGAAAAATTCGCGATAATGATGGTTTCGTAAAGTTAGAATTACATACAAATATGTATGTTTTTTTTTAGTAAATTCAGATAATAATTAAACAACTGAAAACAACATATTAATTTATGCTAACTTGCGTATTTCTTTCGAAACTATTTTTAACACTTGTGACCTTGAACGGAGGTAACATCACACGTAGCAAGAAATGCTCTGTTAAAAAAAAAAGAAGAGAAAAGAAAGAAATTCTTAATATATTTAATACTTGTCCAGTCGAAGCTGTTACTAATCAGACATTTTGTTTAGAACATTACTATCCAATACATGCAAAAAATGTTTCCAGATTATTTTCTCCTTTACATGCTTTATGCTCCGTAATGTTTTCGCGGCGTCTCAAAACAAGAATCTTTTTACGACTGAAAACAGTCGCCTATACATTTTTCATTTGAAAAAATATACACAATCTTGATTTGCTGTATTGAAACACAAAATTTTATGAGATCATTTTCATTTTATAATGAAATGTTTATAATAAAGATAATCATACTCAATTATAATCAAGTTAAAATTGTTTGTATCGAAATGGCTTCCTCATTATGACAGTGATTTAGCGGTACACATCAGACGACCGAAAGTTAATTTGATGGTGGCCACGCGTGTCAAACAAGGTGAAGGGGATATACACATGGACTAGTAGCTAAATGTCAATCAATTTCAAGTACCCAATGATGGCCCTTAATTTATTTGATTGACAGGGGGATACAGACCAGGTAAATCTGAGGGTGGTGCTTATTATCTCGGGCTTTAATGATGGTTGCTTTGGCCTTGCAATACTGAATGTACAATGCACCAGTATGAGTTTAGAGAGGAAATTTACTCTGTAAATATTTGCTTTTTTAAATCGTAATTGTTGTATTGAATACTGTATCGGTGATATTCTTTGGGAGGAAATTTACTCCGTAAAATATTGTTATATCAAGGATAGTTACTTCTGATTTTACTACTATATGCTTACTGTATCAGTGTAATTTTTTAGAGGAAATTTATATTTTTGCCTTTTTCAAATTGTAATGTAGTTGTGAACACTATATCAGTGATAGTCTTTGGGAGGAAATTTACTCTGTAAAATCTAGCTGCATAAACGATGGTTGATTTGGCATTGAAATATTGAATGTACAATGCACCGACGTGAATTTAGAGGGGAAATTTACTCTCTGGATTTTTGTTAATAACAAACGGTAATACAAGTAGTGAACACTGTATCAGTTAAATTGTTTGGGAGGACATTTACTCCGTAAAGTCTTGTCATATAGAAAATAGTCGCTTCTGAATTGCATGACTACTGTATGTTTACTATATGAATGTCATTTTGAGACGAAATTTCCTCTCTAGATTTTTGCTATTTTCAAATTGTTATGTAGTTTTGTACACTATATCAGTGATATTCTTTTGGAGGAAATTTACTCCGTAAAATCTAGCTGTATAAACGATGGTTGATTTGGCTTTGAAATACTGAATGTACAATGCACCAACGAGCATTTTGAGAGGAAATTTACTCCGCAGACTTTTTTCTATGTTGAAAGGTAGTGGTGAACAATGTATCAGTGATACTTTTGGGAGGAAATTTACTCCGTAAAATCAAGCTATGTTAATGATAGTAGATTTGGCATTGAAATACTGAATGTACAATATAACGACGTGAGTTTAGGGAGGAAATTTACTCTCTAGATTTTTGATAATAACAAACTGTAAAGTAAGTAGTTAACACTCTCTCAGTGAAATTTTTGGGGAGGAAATTTACTCCGTAAAGTCTTGTCATATAAAAGATAGTCGCTTCTGAATTGACTACTGTATGTTTACCGTATGAATGTCATTTTGAGAAGAAATTTCCTATCTAGATAAAATGTAGTTGTGTACACTATATCGGTTATAGTCTTTGGGAGGAGATTTACTCCTTAAAATCTAGTGTAAACGATGGTTTCTTTGGCTTTGAAATATTGAATGTACAATGCATTGACGTGAATTTAGAGAGGAAATTTACTCTGTAGATTTTTGTAAGTACTAATTTGTAATGTTATTAGAGAAAACTGTATCAGTGAAATTCTTTGGGAGGAAATTTACTCCGTAAAATCTAGCAATGTAAACGATTGTTGATTTGGCATTGAAATATTGAATGTACAATGCACCGACGTGAATTTAGAGGGGAAATTTACTCTCTGGATTTTTGTTAGTAACAAACTGTAATTTAAGTAGTGAACACTGTATCAGTGAAATTCTATGGGAGGAAATTTACTCCGTAAAATCTAGCTATGTAAACGGTGGTTTATTTGGCATTGACATTGACATACTGAATGTACAATGCACCAATGTGAATTTAGAGAGGAAATTTACTCTCTAGATTTTTGCTGTTTTCAATTTGTAATTGTTTGTAGTGAATACTGTATCAGTGATAATTTTCGGGAGGAAAATTACTCCGTAATATTTTTCTATATCATGGACAGTCGCTTCTGAATTGACTACTGTATGTTAACTCTATCAGTATCATTTTTGAGAGGAAATTTACCCTGTAGATTTTTGCCTTTTTCAAATTGTAATGTGGTAGTGAAAATTGATTCAGTGATAGGTTTTGGGAGGAAATTTACTCCGTAAAATCTAGCTATGTAAACGATGGTTTGCGTTCTTTAAACTTATTTGCACCAATAAATATCTTGTAAACTGCGTTATTTGTTGAATTTTGTCAATACCTAAGGGCAATATGCTTAAAACAGAAAAAAAGATTTTCTGTTTTGATTTTGGAATGCTTTATATATACCTTATCTTGTGTGTAAGTCCCCAAACTTGTACCTTGTGTATTAGGTCCTCAGTTTACATATAAACTTTATCTTGTGTGTAATTCCCCAAACTTGTACCTTGTATATTAGGTCCTCAGTTTACATATATACTTTATCTTGTGTGTAAGTCCCCAAACTTGTACCTTGTGTATTAGGTCCTCATTTTTCATATTCTTCATCTTGTGTGTAAGTCCCCAAACTTGTACCATGTGTATTAGGTCCTCAGTTTACATATACCTTATCTTGTGTGTAAGTCCCCAAACTTGTACCTTGTGTATTAGGTCCTCAGTTTACATATATACTTTATCTTGTGTGTAAGTCCCCAAACTTGTACCTTGTGTATTAGGTCCTCATTTTTCATATTCCTCATCTTGTGTGTAAGTCCCCAAACTTGTACCTTGTGTATTAGGTCCTCAGTTTACATATACCTTATCTTGTGTGTAAGTCTCCAAACTTGTACCTTGTGTATTAGGTCCTCAGTTTACATATACCTTATCTTGTGTGTAAGTCCCCAAACTTGTACCTTGTGTATTAGGTCCTCATTTTTCATATTCCTCATCTTGTGTGTAAGTCCCCAAACTTGTACCTTGTGTATTAGGTCCTCAGTTTACATATGCCTTATCTTGTTTTTAAGTCCCCAAACTTGTACCTTGTGTATTAGGTCCTCAATTGACATATATACTTTATCTTGTGTGTAAGTCCCCAAACTTGTACCTTGTGTATTAGGTCCTCAGTTTACATATATACTTTATCTTGTGTGTAAGTCCCCAAACTTGTACCTTGTGTATTAGGTCCTCAGTTTACATATATACTTTATCTTGTGTGTAAGTCCCCAAACTTGTACCTTGTGTATTAGGTCCTCACTTTACATATATACTTTATCTTGTGTGTAAGTCCCCAAACTTGTACCTTGTGTATTAGGTCCTCAGTTTACATATATACTTTATCTTGTGCGTATGTCCCCAAACTTGTACCTGTGTATTAGGTCCTCTGTTTACATATATACTTTATCTTGTGTGTATTTCTCCAAACTTGTGCCCTGCGTATTAGGTCTTCAGTTTACATATATACCTTATCTTGTGTGTAAGAAGTCCCCAAACTTAGTTCCTTGTGTATTAGGTCCTCAGTTGACATATATACCTTATCTTGTGTGTAAGTCCCCAAAACTTGTACCCTGTGTATTCATGTCGAATCATATCGAACAGGATTGCTGCGTTTGCTCTCAAGAACATCTTTTGGTAATAGTACTGTGGCAAGGCCGTAACTAGGCTTAAATTTTTAGTGAGGCAAGGAATCTGGAGGAAACCAGGATAATTCTAAGGGGGGGGGGGGGGGGTGAAACCAGTATTTTCAGGCAATGAAAGACAATCTTATTTTTCACATTTTATATCATATTTTTTTTTACATGCTTTCAACACGATAATGAAGAATCTGGTGATATGATCGATATACAGAAAAGGAAACAAAAGTTCAAAATCTTAATTTTGTGTAAAGATCGAAACACATAATTAATTTAAGTGCATTTTTCAGAAAACTCTTAAAATTTTAGTGAGGGATTTGCCTCAGTCAGTGGTACTTACAACATATGTGGCAGAGATACTGCAGAAAAGAGCGATGCAGTTCATTCCTCGGGAAAATGTGCATTGTTGACTTGTACTTAAGCGATACATGAAAAGAAAAAAAAAACAAAACAAAACAAAATCTACACGCAAGTAGCAATCGATCAGAACGGATATTCCTAAGCCTTTTCTAATGTCCGAAATATTGGCCTATAGATCAAAGCAGATTTCTTCTTCCCATTCAATACAAACCATTTAAGTATTATCGCATTCTGCATTAGGGGTGAGTGTCTATATACAGTGCTCGTTAAAATTAAAAAAAAAATAAAAGATATTAAAAGCGCAGTTGTGATTTTTACTAGAGAATGGCACTGGACAGCTGGGTCTTAAAGCTGTTCAAGGTCTTGGCATCTACTGTTCTTCCTGGTAATGAGTTCCACAGCCGGATGGCTTAGGAGGAGAAGGAGGTCTTGTACATGTACACTTCTGTTCTGGTGTGTGGTAGCAGGAATCGTGGCCTCTGGTTCTCATTGATGGATGTAGGTAGCTCTCCGCCGGGATGTACAAAAGATGGTAGACTATCCTGTATAGCATGTTGTCTGGGATTCTTTCCCGACGGATCTGTAGTGAATGCCATTGGAGCTGCTGAAGTATGAATGTTACGCTGCTTCTTATTTTGGTAATCTCCAATTGCGAATCTGTCTGTCCTACGCTGTACTTACCGCCTCGATCTTCTTGATGCCCTTCTTCTTGGCTGGGGAAATATTCGATGGTAGGTCGTACAAGTGTAAATATCAATGTAAATTTACATTTAATTTGGGAAGTGCAACCCCCTCCCCCTCCTGTTTAAAATCACGTTTTCAAAGTTGTAATAAAGTAGGATGTCTTGGATTTGGTATTTAATTAGGATAAAAAATTTATGCTTCATGTACCTCTCCCTGCATAGCGAGTAGGGTAGCTTTGCAAGTGGCGGATCCAGGAATCTTGAAGGGGCAACAAATGGGTCGGTGCCCAAAGCCACACACAAAAAATGATTTATTAAATCTTATGTATATCTAGACTCAAAAGCCCCCCTCTAAATCCGCAAGTGTTTGCATACATGATAGTAGCTTTACGTAGAGGCTAAGTAGCGGCTACGATCTTGAACGCACTCTGTCAACTGTCTTATTGCATAAAATTACGACTGTTAATAACGAGCATTTGATGGACAGGGCTTCCCATTTCAGATTTTGTGTATAAGTTTTGTTGCAGGAAAGACAGTGACTTGATCAAAGTCTTAAATACATTTTAAGCAGTGGCATAGCGCCCTTTACGCAACAACACAAATGAATGCACAGATTTTTTAAAAAAGAAAATTAAAATAATAATAGTAATTTATAATAACAATGAATGTCGAAAGTTCAATAACGGATTAAAATAATTAGGTTATTTTATAAAATCTAGATTGTTTTTATCCATACGTACTAAATATGATATTTTCAGCTTCTACCTAAGATCTTTGAAACAGTGTATATATCGTTTTAATAACTTTTTTTAGAATATCAATGAAGATCGAATTTCAGATATAACTATGTCCATTCAAAGCAAAAGCAAATAATAAACGATGCTTTTTACTAATTCCCCTAATAATCACCTAAATTAACTGCGTTGTACTAGCACTATAATTTAAACAATGAATTTTAAAATGCAGCAGCATTTTAAATGAAAAATACTCATAAGTTTAGTGAATACACCAGTATATAGATTTTTTTTTTTTGCATTTATGAAAAACCCACGAAAGCCCATTTGTGCCAGTTCAGAGAAAGAAATATTTTTAATGCGTTTAAACGCAATGATTTTTGCGATTAAACACAATAATTATTGACTTAAAACGCAATGAAAATTATTTCTTTCTCTGAACTGGCCTCAACTGGCTTCCGTAAAAACCTGTCTTAACTGTGAAATAAATTCAGTAGCAATTACTATAACAATGAATTTTCTGTTAGTAAAATTTTGTTTGGTTTTTCTGTAGTCCATAATAAATTCTCTTTCGTCACTTAAAGATGTATTCACTGTGACAAAAGATTTGACCAATAGGAGAAAACAGTTTTCCGGGAAAAGTGACATTTCAAAATCAACCTTTATTTGTTGTTTTTTACCATATGTATATCTAAAATTTTCAAGTTTGTAGTTTTATGTCCGTTAAAGCGTAGATTTTTGCACGAATTTTGGTCTATGAGTCCTTCAGGTCAGACTTTCCCTTAATAAAATTATAATAATTTGAAAGGTTTGGATGTAAGAAATAATTTAAGACTTCTTCAAATTTAGACCATACATGTACAATCTAATAGTCAGTATAGCTCATTTGATTTAAATTATATGCGCTGACTCTTATACCTTGGGAACTTTCTTTTTAAAGTCGGGAGTTCGAATCCTCCTTGTTCAACTCTTTATAGCTTTAAATTTTTGCCTTTTTAAAGATAATTTTAAATTATTTTTACAGGCTTGTATATTTTCCTTCAATCATCTATCCCTTCATCGTCTCAAGCCACGGTCCAGAGTCCACATATAGCTCTCTCTAGAATGGGAGAGGATCGAACATTTTGGCCGTGGTTTGAGACGATGCTATCCCTTATGCATGCCCATTATCTTGATATAAGAAACACTCAAAAAAGATTATTTCGTAACAATCCAATGTACAGTTGTCAGTTAGATGGAACAAACCTAAGAATAAGCTCACTTTCTCCGAGGACAAGAACAACTCACTCTGTGTTACTCGATACAAGTATTCTCGGGCAGCATTGAGCGGCGATGAATTTCAATTGTATGTATTCCTTAGAATTTAATCAAATTGCTTTTATTCCATTTGTGCTACTGGTGCTTGTCTGGGTAACATTTAGTGTGTTACGTATTGCTTGAATTATTTTAGCTTAATATATTTAGAATAAGCTATTATGTACTTTTGCTCTAAGTCAATGTTCTAATTTTGAAAAAGTAAGGCTACATCTATCACCATCAGTATTGTACTCCCTTGGATTTCATCTAGGCCTATGTAATTTGCTCACATTAATGGCATGTTTTTATTATATTCACGGAAATGTGTTGTAAAATAAAGACTAGACAAAAGAATAGCATTTCATAAACAGTAGACATTACCACAAAGTACAATGAGTAGTAAAGAAAAATATCAGTTCCTAGTACATGTATTACGTTTGGAGATAAAAAGTTCAGAATAATAATGAAAGTGAAATAAAGATTTATGAAAAACAAATTGTAACATATATGTATTCAGCCTAATGTCACAAATCGGAACGGAAATCGACAAGCTTTCTGTAAAAAAAAAAAAAAAAAAAAAACAGGCTCGGCCCTATTTAAATTTAACTTTTCAACGCAATTTTGTGATAATATGATCGAGTTTTCCCGCGTTTCGTAGAATAGCGGGAAAACATTGTATGATAGAAACGTATTTTATTGGAAATGCCTGTTATGGTAGGCGTGGCCAAAGGAAGACCAATGAGAAGGCGTTATTTTGTGAGGTGTTGGATCATTCCAAGCCAGTGCTCCTTAGAACATACAAGTGTTTTTTTTTTTATATTTATATTCAAATGAATACGTTTCTATAAATAAAATTAACAACAATATTGTCATATTTTTTGATTTTGCTTTATTATACATGTACATATATGGTGTTTCTGCATACCATGTACTGCTCCGAATGCATGTTCGGCATTCTCCCTTGAGGCATTATTTATACATAGCGACGTGCACACGTTTTCCATAGTTACTCGTCTGTTTTTTTTTTTCTGGGCGGTTTTTAATGTCTTTAATAGGGGTACAATGCATAGCATGTAACGTATAGTTACATAATGTAACCATTGCAGTTCTTCATTGATCACATACACATTAGTGTATGACTGTTTGTTATGGATTGTTAGTTAAAGAGATTCATGCCGTATTGGTGTTTTATTTTAAAAGAAATAAATGTATAGGTGGTGTCTCATCAAGTCGTAACGGTATAAGTTATATACTTTCTGCAAATAAGACTTTTCCACTCCATCACTACGTTTTTACTACAAACACGTGAGTTAGGGATTGTCAATACGTGAGCACACCTCAGAGTTGCTTTTTGTACCGAGGAATAATCACGTGCAATTGTCTTTTCACTAGCAGGATTTAGTAGAGTTGTAAGTTTTGTCAAAACTCAGCATTTTTTTTTTGTTAATATTTAGTAGAACTACGATTGTATAAAGATAAAAGAAATATTTCTAGTTAATTTTCTGACGTAAAAACCTGGAAATCCATTGGCTTACAGGGCTTCGCTATAAATGGTTTATCGAGTTACTGAGATTTTTTTATATACATATAATAAAATAATTCCATGGTCATACATGTATAGTCAGGGAGATTTTGGCTATAAGTTATAAAACTGATTCCTGGACTAAATCCGTTATTTATCGTAAACGGGGAAGAAGGGATGTTGGCAGGTATAACAAAGTAGTGGCGCTGTGGGGCCGTAAAAAAACGTACAGGGTAAATTGAAGATGCCGATTTCCTTATGTATATATAGTAAAGCAAAAAACTGTCTTTTGAACACATCCACCTCATTCCTTAAAAAAAACATAAACCAAACCGACAGCGCATAGAAATAGATTATTTTTACATGTGTGGGAGATGATATAACATGTTTTTTTTCTTTTTTATTTTCTTTTGTTATTGCTTATTAAGGAATTTCTGGATTGGAAATTTTTGGGCTAAGGATAACCCTTTCCCACATTGAGAAATCCCTCAATCTGCGCCGGAAAAGATAAATAAATAAACATGTCCAACCATCTTCCAAACTTAAATTTATAAATATGTCCCCATTTCTGTTCTTTGTGTATGAGGGACTGAGTAAAGGTCCCCAATTCTGTAAGCTTATGAGAAGTTGGGTCCCCTACGTTTACACATAGGTCCCCATATTGGCACTTCCGGGTCCCCATTTTCTAAATTTATGAATATATCATTCTAGCTCAAAGACTCAGTTTATTTACTTATTCCAGGATACTTACGGGGTAAAATAAGTTAAACAATACCAATTCTGCCACGAAATCGCTTAGTCCCCATTTTAAGATTTTTTGGCAGGGTCCCCAGATCGAAGTCCAAACACGTATGTGTGTGTGAGTGTGTGTGTTTTATTTTATTCTACGGATTTAGTTGTAAATATATTAAAAATGTCTTTGATAATACCACTTATACGAGCCTGTCTCGGATAAGTGAGTTTATTTCAGTAACCCTATGTCCTTCCATTCCGGGTATCTTAAGCCCTTATACAGTTATATAATTATATGTAGCTTTAGTCCCAACCTAGTAATCCGGAAAATTTAGGCCATTTACATGCACTAGTCTAATACTTAGTTGTTTCCTCCTCTTCCTTTCTCGATAAATCGATAAAACGGTAAGGTCATGGAAAATTTTGTGAAGTTGAATTGTTGCAATATTTTAATTTTTGAAATGAAATAAGGTTGATTTCATGGGTAACTATCAAGGTTTGTAATTTCAAGCCAAATTAGACGCGTCGATGGTGTAATTTTACCTTGGATTTGGCCTTAGATTTTTTGCTAAGATCACGTCGATGGAATTCACACACATGGTATAATTTCATAATCTGAATTATAGATAACAGGAATAATAAATATATGGGAGTCAAAGCATAGTTTAGCGTAAGTAATTATTTTTAGGAGAAAAAGTTAAACAATCCCCGATTCGTTTTTTTAGGGGTAGGGGGGGGGGATTGGGGTCAAGCGCAGAAATATTAAGTCAGGCACACAAATCTGTTTTAAGTGTTGTTTTCCAATGTAATGAAGTATGAAGAAGGTATTTACATACTTAGCCAATATTTAATAGTCTTTAAATGACATTGTGATGTCTAATGAACATTCCCGAGAATTGCGTCATTTTCACTTAAGCAGTAATCAAAGTACTGAAAGTACTAAGAGGATGTTGGTCAATATCATCATTGTTTTGAGTCATTTGCAGTTCGGTATCGTTTCATTTGCTTGCTTGTCTATTAAACAATCTAATGAAATGCATAAAGGCATATACGAAAATATTTTACCAAAAATATTTGGGGGGGGATGTTATATGAATTGATTTTTCCCCAAACAAAAAAAAGGGGGTGGGGGTGGGAGAAGGGGTTAGAAATGAAGATAATCAATGGTGTAACCCTGGGAACTGTCCACCTGGTCAATGGTAGTGAAAAGAAAACAACTTTAGAGTAAGAAATAACTGATTATTTTTTTGCTGAAAAAGGCTCTAACACAAGAGAGCTGTAAATTTGGCTTCATAAACCTTAGAGTAAAACAGCAATAATTAATCATTCTTTGGCGTAAGACTAGATATTCTGAGTTCAGCCAAAAGCAAGGAGTAAATTATATTGGTACAAGACACACTAGGGTTAAAAGTGTAACTACTTTCTCAGGCTGTCTCAATATTTATACTGGTCAGAGGTCCTTTAAAAAAATGAAATTAAAATTCACAAATTGATGGGAAAATAAATCAACCTTTTATGATTGAGTTTTCGATAACTTTGGATAGGAATGACTGGGCCGCAAATTAAATCTTGTTTACAAGCATTTAAATAGAAACATTAATAATTTCAATCTCTAATAGGACTAAATTTTTTACCCTTAAATGTCCATCAAGTACATAATACTCTGACATTTTATTAAAGCATTTCATAGTCAAAAAGGATTGCCCAGGAAATAGAAAATTCACTAACTATGCTGTACTTAAATTAATGAACAAAGATTGCATTGGGGGAAAGTGCATTTTAAATAAATAAAAGTTAAAATATAAGATAATTATACTTATATGCTGTGATGGAAAGATGAAGGAAATCATTTGAACTGTAATCATGATTAAAAACAACCTTTTCAATCAGATTTTTTTAATTACCCAGTACACATGTAGTTTTAAATAAGAGGGAAATAATTCTTACCAAATTTTAAGGTCATAAATTAAGTCACTTTACAACCTTACATGCTAATAGTAATAAATGAGAGTAAATATGTTGAAATAAATTAAGAATTTAAGAGTAACACATCTTTAATGTATTCATTACACAAAGCTATAACATACTCCAGATTCTATATCTAAGAATTTAACTAGTTTCAACATGCAAAGTAGTTGTACTTTGACCAATCCATTGTCATTTACACATAAGTTGTTCATTACCCACCAACTTATCTGAACTAGTTTGCATGTGCGACTGATCGTATAAGATTAAGAGGCATTGTTTAAGGACGTTCTCAAGTAACATTAACCAACTAAAAGGCCAATAAAAGACATGCCTTTGCTTGCTTTTGTCATACATTACAACCTGTGTCCGAGTGCATAACCTTCAAAATTCAACTGCCAAAAATTAATGTAAAGTATTTTATATTGTAGATAATGCACCAAAACACAAAAATCAACAAATTGATGTTGAGGCTGCATTAAAAAATCCCTTAATTTTTCATAATCATAAAAACTCTTAAAGAATTATATTGTGCCATTTTGTATTGGATAGGATTATATACAAGGTCACATAATTGATAAAACATAAATTTTATCAGGATTGATCAGATAAGTTTTACAAAGCATTCTTTTGGACAGGGATACCCCTATTTTAGTAATATCAATACACCTAAAGTAAATTTGTACAAAAATAAGAACAATTCCTTTTTAGTGTTAAGGCAACTAAGAATTAGGTGTATCACTCTGTGTGTCAGCATACAATGATCTAGCTTAAGTTAATCAAAACTGCAGATGACAAATATTAATTTGCATGAATATAACGATATACCAAATTACATATGCTCAACAATCTCAAGTAAACATAACAAAGGCATGTATAAAATAATTCAAACCGGATTCGTATAAGTTAGGATTTTCCTTGATTACCAAATATGCATTTCAAGGTTTAAAGTTAAGGAAGTAAACTTGATATAAATTACTATTACCATCATTTCTGAGAGCAAACTATTCTCTTTGAACAATATTTTTTGGTCAACATTCTTACAAATCTTGTTTTTTGTTTTAACTGAGTTAAATTGCCCGGTTGACAAGATGAAATATAAATCTAAAATATATGGTTCCTTTAATCGAAGCTTTATATGAGAGGTTGAATGGGATGTTTGGCTCAACCCCCTTTTTAACAGAAATTGCAGGCGGTTTTAGACGCATTGGAGAGTTTATAAAATATATTTGTCAATTTTGTAGGATAAATTTTAAATCTCGCTATCTTCAATTATTGAATCAAATACTACACATTAGAATGCTACAGGGAGGACAAGGTTATTATAATTTTGAAAATTGCTGCTTTTCAAAAGCATATTGTTTAAACATTAATAAATGCACAGTGGATCCCGTTTAATCCAATAGTAAGTTTGTCAGCCTTCTAGTATCGGAATAGCCAAATATTCGAATAGTGGGTTGCTCCATTTCGAGCCCAAATATTAGGCCTACCAGGTGTTCACCTATTTTTACACTCTTTACTGGTCTTCTATTTTTTCCCTATTACTAATCGATAGTTGGTTCATAAATTGTACTAAAGAAGGGTCTTAAGTTATATAGATAGGTATATAAATATAAAAAGAGATGGAGATTATAGGACACATACACATTGTTTATTATTAAAAGTTGTTAAAAGTAGCTTAGTACATTAAGCAAAGAGGTGAAACCATGACAGTATCTTGTCCTGTTCCAATTTTGGTTTGTTTCAGTACAAAACCCTTTAAGACAACTATATAAAGTAACACTTGCAAAAATAGTTATATTTTTCTAAGTTCTATAGAACTTTGTCACTCAAGGAAACTTGGTAAGAGGTGTTTTAATGATTTAAAAGCCAATAAAGAGCGATAGCCTTTTAGGTAATTTAAACAAGTAACCAATGGAAAAATACAGTGTCGGTAAGTATCAACAATGTTAGAGGAAATAGTAGTTGTGATATACGCATGAGTCATTGACTCCTTTTGTAATTCTTGTGTAATAACTTATTCTGTAAATTTTTATTGGTGAATGAGCAGGCCCTGGTCGACGGTGACCATTTGCGTTGAGGTACTGCCGCCGTCACCATCGGTTCTTGGCACCCCCTTGGTGGCGGTTGCAGTTCCATGATTACTCGCAGTAGACACGAGTAGTCATGGCCCTAGGAAGTGGCGTATTCCGTCGCACCTCAACGCAATTGGACGAGTGCAACACATATTCTTACGCTCATTCCATTGTTCATTGACTTGATTGATATTTGAATTGATTGATTGATTAATAATTGATTGATTGACATGTAATTGACTTGACTGATATTTGAATTGATTGATTGACTGATTGATTAATAATTGATTGATTGAATTTGATTGATTATTGCATTGGTGACGTTCTTGCACTTGTGACCTACCCAGTGCATGATCCGCCCGATTTGGGTCGTCACATTTGTTGTATTGATTGTTGATTGTGGGGCAGCCCTGTGGTAACCCAAGCAAATTATCACCGCGGCCAGAAGCGCCATATTAAACAAGCAAAATAACATCCATATTGTTTGTTTGATTTATAGGGAATCTGAAATAATACCACTTATACGAGCCTGTCTCGGATAAGTGAGTTTATTTCAGTAACCCTATGTCCTTCCATTCCGGGTATCTTAAGCCCTTATACAGTTATATAATTATATGTAGCTTTAGTCCCAACCTTTTATTTCTAATTATAAAGCACCATCGTACGAAAGCCTACAAGGGTCAAATTAGAAAATGAAGAAAAAAAATTAAGTCGTAATAACGACTTTTTATCTCGTAATAACGATTTTTTAAAGCGTAATAACAACTTTTTATTGCGTTATTACGACTTTTTATCTCGTTATTACGACTTTCTTAAATCGTAATAACGACTTTTTATCTCATAATAACGACTTTTATCTCGTTTTTACGACTTTTTTCTCGTTACTTTTTTTTTTTCCTTTTGAAACATTTTTTTTAACTTGATCCTTCTAGGAGATAAAACGGAAACGTGCCCGGTATAACGGTGTCGTGTAGCTGAAAACGCGATGATTGTTTAGTTATCAAATTGTCAAAACAGTTGCACCAGAGTTTCAAAGTTTATTTTATTATAGTTATTAGAATCTGTAAATATTGACAATATTTGGACTTGTTTTGTTACACACCTATAATCTAAATAATTATGTCGCTAAATTGAAGACATTAGTATTGCACATCGCAGAAATAATTTCAAAATATTATAAGTAATACATAAGTGCGTGTCGAAAGCAAACTAATAAAGGGGGGGGGGGCGCTAAAACCAACAAAAATGTTTGGGGACTACTAGTAAGCCCTAATTCTCATTTCCTATGTAGACTCCATTATGTATTACTTTGCAAAAAAAGGGTTTAAATTGTTGTTCAAATGTACTTTTACATTCCTCGTTCACAGACAAAAACTTTCAAAATATCAACATGAAAGTCTGTGCTATATCATTATAACCAAATTACCATATATTGGCATTTTTTTCCGTACCAGATTTAAATTAAACCACCACATCACCCTTATTTGGCTATATTGCAACAAAAAGTGTTTGAGGGGGCGGCAATGAACTTTTTCCTCAGCAGGAAAGTTATGTTTGAGAAAATAATGGGAAAGCCTCCACCCCAACCCTGCAACGTGCGTGATAAGCAGATGATATTCATTTTCTTTTTTTTGATGTATAAATCAACTTCAGGAGGCGCGGTCATAAGTTTCCGTAATACGGAAAGGTCAAAACTATTGAAAATAATCTTACTAAAAAAGTCGTAAAAACGAG
>NW_026931218.1:0-44593 GCF_032062105.1 Saccostrea cuccullata | reverse complement strand
ACCTAGCGATTTTAGCACATTGACTAGAAGTATTGATGTTAGATATAAATGTCACTAGTGCAAGGGCATAACCAAGTTGAATTTCCAAGTTTAGTATATAAATATTTTCAACATGTATTGTAGTTTCTAAAAAGTGCTGCGATCCTGTCTAAATTCTGCAATTTCATTGTTAAAATTATACTTGTATGACCGAATGCTATATTTTTTGCTGGTCAGCGGCATGACATATTGATATAATTAAATTGTTTTTAAGATTTCATCGGGATCCCAGCACTTTTCAGATACCTTAATAGTTCTATAGTTGAAATGTAAAAGCTTACTTTGATCCACAGAGCGTATGCCCTTGCACTATATCGATTTATTAGACCCCACACATTACCCTCCGATGTACTTGCATACAAATATACGGCAGTGTTAATTAAATACGCAATGTATAGAAAATATATTAATAAAATAGCGAATAAGACATTAAATTCAAGTTATTAGCCCATAGAATATCTGTAAATGATATTTTATTTAATTAGAGAATACATATTTTGTTGAGAAAATATTACTTGATCTGTCTCTCACTGCACACAAACTACGTCACGTTGTAAGAAATGACGTCATATTGACAAGTGTATTGCGATCAGTGACTTGTTTATAACTTGTTTTGTGGGATTTAACTAACGACAAAACAACACGCTGTAGTAAGTTTCTATGTAGTTATATGATTTCTTACTGGTTGAATTAGCAGATAAACTCATTTTGTGGCATTTTAAAGAAATGTTGTATGACGTATATTGTGTATGATGTCATAGTCAAGTTTTTCCGTACAAATTAGGCTCCGCCTCTTTTTTTTTTACCTTAACTGTGCTGCGTACTGGTGGGTCAGTTTTATTACAGGGTGTGGAGCTAGGCGTCATTGATGTTCCCCTGCATAGAATTAGTTTGAAGTCAGATTTAGTTACTGGACCTGTTATCGAAGGTGTTCGACCTACTCTTCCCGTTCCAGGCATTTCTTTGTTGCTAGGCAACGATTTAGCTGGTGGAAAAGTTGTACCAGATCCTATAGTTTGTGAGAAAATCACTCCAGATGTCATGTGCGATGATAAAGATGATGACATTTATCCAGCCTGTGCTGTTACTAGAGCGATGGCCAGAAGACGAGAAATGGAGGCAGACCATACTCAAGCCTTTGACGAGACGAATTCCTCTGTTGATATTGATTTGAATGACACTTTCTTATCTGACCTTGATGGCACTCAAACAAGCATGGAACCACACAATATGAAGAAGCAAGAGAAGAAAGAACTTTTACCAAAATTTGGTGGTGAGGTTGATGAGTTGCATCCACTAGTTAACCAAGGCAAGGACATCCTCAGCCGAGAACGTTTACTCTCTGAACAACATAAAGACCCAGATATCATTCAACTTAGTAAGAGGGCACTTCCACCAGAAGAGGCTACTAAGGTTGGAGAATGCTTCTATATGAAAGATGGCATCCTTATGCGAAAATGGCGAGCACCTGATGCTTCTCTAGATGAAGTGTGGCGTGTTGTTCACCAGATAGTAGTCCCAGCTGCTTATAGTAGAGATGTCATGAGTTTAGCTCAAGATACACCTATGGCTGGTCATTTAGGTATCAATAAGACTTATAATAGGATTTTGAGTCATTTTTATTGGCCTAAGCTAAGAAAGGATGTTTCGAAGTTTTGCAAGTCATGCCATGTCTGTCAGATGGTAGGTAAACCAAATCAGAAGATACCATCTGCTCCTCTGCAACCCATTCCAGCTTTTGAAGAACTGTTTAGTCGAGTGGATTGTGTAGGACCTTTGCCTAGGACTAGGTCAGGAAACCAGTATTTACTTACCATTATGTGTACATCCACTCGGATTCCTGAAGCCATACCTCTTAGGAATATAAAGGCAAAGAGCATAGTTAAGGCCCTAACCAAGTTTTTCAGTTTTGTAGGAGCACCCAAGGCAATTCAGTCGGATCAAGGCTCAAATTTTATGTCGGGGTTGTTCCAGCAAGTCATGCATGAGTTGGGTATTAGGCAGTATCGATCAACTGCTTATCATCCTGAGTCCCAGGGAGCGCTAGAACGTTTTCATCAAACCCTAAAAACAATGCTGAAGACCTATTGTTACCAGTATGAAAAAGACTGGGATGAAGGGGTTCATCTTGTACTATTTGCTGCACGAGAGGCAGTCCAGGAGTCTCTTGGGTTTAGTCCTTTTGAATTGGTGTTCGGTCATACAGTTAGAGGTCCTTTGAAATTGTTGAAGGAAAAGTGGCTGACTGAGACTAGTGATCTTAATCTTTTAGATTATGTGTCTGATTTCAAAGAAAAACTTTACAATGCTTGTAAATTAGCACAAGAAAAATTGAAGAATTCTCAGATGAAAATGAAAATGTGGTATGACAAAGATGCCAGAAATAGGGTGTTTAAGCCAGGTGATAAGGTTCTTGTATTTTTACCTATTCCTTGTCATCCTTTACAGGCCAGATTTTATGGCCCTTATGAAATTGAAAGCAAGATCAGTGATGTAAACTATGTAGTTAAGACACCAGGTCGACGTAAAGAGAAACGGGTTTGTCACATTAACATGTTGAAAGAGTATTTTGAAAGGTGTGACCGAAATTCTGTAAAACCAGTTTCCACTTTAGCCAATGCTAAGACTGTTCAAAATTGTATTGAAAGTGATACGAGTGTAGAAATGAATGAGAAAGATTGTAATCAGAGTGTCCGCTTGCAAAACTCAGAAATTTTGGCTGATTTTGATGCCAAACTTGGACATTTGAACATTCACCAAAAAGAACAAGTTAAAAACTTGATGAATGAGTATCATCAAATCTTTTCGGATGTTCCAAAGAAAACTAATGCAGCTTGTCATGATGTCATAGTTGGCGACGCTCTGCCTATCAAACAACATCCGTACCGTCTCAATCCAATAAAATTGCAGTACCTAAGAAGGGAAGTGCAGTACATGTTGGACAATGACATTGTTGAACCTAGTAAAAGTAATTGGAGCTCACCATGTATTCTTGTACCAAAACAGGACGGTACCTACCGATTATGTACAGACTTTAGAAAAGTGAATTCTGTTACCAAAACTGATTCATATCCAATACCTAGAATCGATGACTGTATTGACAACATTGGAAACGCGAAATTTGTCAGTAAATTTGACCTGTTGAAAGGCTACTGGCAAGTACCGTTAACAGAAAGAGCAAAAGAAATATCTGCTTTTGCTACACCAGATGGACTTTACCAGTATAAAGTAATGCCTTTTGGCATGAAAAACGCACCGGCTACATTCCAAAGGATGATTCACTCCCTTCTTCAAGACCTTGAGGGATGCGAGGCCTACATTGATGATGTCATCATATACAGTGACACATGGGACGAACATCTTCGAATCATGCGTGCTTTATTTGACATTTTAGCTAAAGCAAACTTAACTGTGAATCTTGAGAAGAGCGAATTTTGTCATGCTTATGTAGAGTATTTAGGTCATAAAGTAGGTCAAGGTTATGTTACACCCATAATGGCTAAAGTGGAAGCTATTGCAAAGTTCCCGATTCCTACAAACAAGAAAGAATTAATGAGGTTTTTGGGCATGGCTGGGTTTTACAGAAAATTTTGTCCAAATTTTTCCTCAGTTGTTAGTCCACTTACAAATCTTTTACAAAAGAGGGTTAACTTTGAATGGACAAAGGACTGTGAAAAATCCTTTCATAAAATCAAATCTGTCCTTATGAGCAACCCAGTTCTGTCAACTCCAGATTTTTCTAAGCAATTTAAGCTTACTGTTGACGCTAGTGATGTTGGAATCGGGGCAGCTTTGTTTCAAGAACATAGTGATAAGGTAGATGGAGTTGTTTCTTATTTTTCAAAGAAACTTACAAAATGTCAACGAAATTATTCTACTATTGAAAAAGAATGCCTTGCTTTGTTGTTAGCTTTACAGCATTTTGATGTTTATTTGAATGTTACTTTGCATCCAAACTCTTGTATATACTGATCACAACCCCCTGACATTTTTGCATAAATTGTCAAACAAGAATCAAAGACTGACTAGATGGAGTTTGTTGTTACAAGAATACAACATAACAATTAAGCATATCAAAGGCAAAGACAATGTTATTGCAGATGCCTTGTCAAGAGTATCGTAAACATACTAGATTTTGTATTAATGTACCTATGTTTTAATGATACAAGTTTTCATTGACATTCAAACTTTTTAAGGGAGGTGTTGTGATATGTGTATTGTTTCATCATGTATATTATTAGTAACATTAAGTTTCTTGAACATTCCAGAGTGGTCAATATGTTCGGTCATTCTATCTAAAACATTCTTGAATTTTGAGTATGTCCAGATTGTTCCAGTAATATCATGTTTTAACAATTTCTAGAATATTCTAGATTTATATTACTGTATAAATACCCTGTCAATTCGATGCATAGATATACTTTTGTCGTATAAGCACTATTGAGATATAACTGGGATATATTTTCACTGGGACATTGTGTGCAGCAACGGACACTCTGATGTATGTATTTTTAGATTCTTGCTAAGTTTGTACTTTATGTTTCATATACTTATTATATATTACTGTAAATAAATTATTGTTAAGTTTAAATCTTGTTATTGATCTTTGCTGGCATTTCGGGTAATTCTGACCCATAACACCTGACTTTACCATTTTAACCCCCTGAATACACATGGATCAAGACATTCATTAACCTCAGCTTGTGTGACCTTTGAACTTGACCTTACCTGTTTGACCTTCTGACCAGTCGTCCAGCAGGGCTTTCATTAACCTCAGTGTGTGTGACCTTTGACGGTTCAGCGCAGTCAGTCGCAGTTCAATGGCAATCAGCTTCAGCAACCATGACTGAGAAATGATTACAGGGCGTTCTAAAAAGACAATTACATATTAAATAATCAACAAATTTTGACTAGTTTCTCTATTAAAATCATTTTTGTCACAAAATACAAAAATTCTTATTTTAATTTGAACTCACTATAAAACTGCTGAGTGAAAGGTAAATGCTGGAGCTGCCTGAACAGGAAGTCCCTGGTTGTACGTAAATATCGTAAAGTGGGTGTCGACGTCTCCCTGTTGGCAGCCAGGAGGTAGATGAGTTTGTAGGCCAGCTCAGACGGTCGTGGAGTGTCCCTCAGGCAGAGTGTGTCCCCACCCCTCTCTAACAGGGACAGGACTGCATGTAGACAGGTCTTAGGGGACCCAAGGATACCTGGTTTTAGAAATATGAATTTAATAGTGAATGTGCAAAATTTTCATTGGTAGATCTAAGAATCTTTTGCATCTTGAAGTAAAATTTATATAAAGCTTCTTTTTTTAGCTCACCTGGATCCTGGGGCAGAGTTCTGCTTTGAGACTTCCTAATGTCAAAGCCCAGCAGCAGGTGTGCCAAGTTTGGTGAAGGTTGGTCTAGAGATCTCAGTAGGACCTGAAGTAGGTACTGTCTGGTGGAATTACGGACGTGGCCGATCTCACGGGAATCATCTGTAACAATAAAGATAATCAGTGTTAAAGTGACATTATAATGGTGGAGTTACAGACGTGGCCAATCTCATGGGAATCATCTGTAACAATACAGCAAATCGGTATTAAAGTGACATTATAATGGTGGAGTTACGGACGTGGCTAATCTCACAGGAATCATCTGAAACAATAATGCTAATCAGTGTTAAAGTGACATTATAACGGTGGAGTTACAGACGTGGCCAATCTCATGGGAATCATCTGTAACAATACAGCAAATCGGTATTAAAGTGACATTATAATGGTGGAGTTACGGACGTGGCTGATCTCACGGATCATCTGTAACAACAAAACTAATCATTATTAGAGTGACATTATAATGGTGGAGTTACGGACGTGGCCAATCTCACAGGAATCATCTGTAACAATACAGCTAATCGGTAATAAAGTGACATTATAATGGCATTCTTTGAACTTCTCAGAAATTTAAAACATTATATTTGTGTTAATGTTTACATTAATATCTGAGAGAGAAAAGTACAATTCTTTCTGAGCATCAATAATATGCAGGAATATTTCTGTTTACATCTTTTACACACAATCACTCCTGAAAACAATTTGATTTGATTTTCACCAAGATACAGGTCTGTTTATGAGAAAATGTTATTTCAAATTTGCCCAAGTTAAAAAAAGGGAGGGGAGGGGGGATTCATTGTATGAGGAAATTTTAGCGAGACACAAAGGATGTATTCACTTTAACAAAAGAATTGACCTATAGGAGAGAACAATTTCCTGGAAAAAGTGACATTAAATAATTAAGCTTTATTTGTGTTTTCTAACGTACATATGTCTAAATTTTCCAAATTTGTATTTTATACCTAAAATTTATTATTTACAACTTTACAATAAACCTTCAAAGTTGACTGAAACACCATTTTGTCTGTTAAAGCATTGATTTTTGCATGTATTTTGGCCTAGAAGTCCTTCAGGGCAGGCCTGCCCCTAAATAAAATTGTGATATTTTGATAGGTTATGATGTAAGGAATGATTTAAGATAGGATTCTTTTAGGGGCACAAAATTCCCAAAAATCCTACAAAAAATTAAGGAAACCTGATTTTGAAAATCTGCTTCAAATTTTGATTTGACATTTTTATACACGGACCAGCTCAGATGATATACGAGTTGGTTTTACTACGTGAATTGCTTCTATTTAAAGTCGTGGGTTCGAATCCACCTGGCACCACACTTTTAAAGTTTTAAATTTCGCCTTTTAAAGACAACTTAATTTTTTTAAATAGACTTGTGTATTTTCCTTCAATTATCTATCGTTTATGTATGCCCATTCTTGATACAAGAAAAATTAAAGAGATGTCAGATCGTAACAAACAAATGTACAGTTGTCAGTCAGGCGGAACATACTTCAGTATAAGCACACTTTCTCCGAGGACACACTAACTCACTCTGTGTAATTTGATACAGATATTCTTGACAGCATTGAGCTGCGTTGCATTTCAGTTGAATATATTCCTTAGAATTTAATCACATTGATTTTGGCTACATATATCAGTAACTGTACTCCCTTGGATTTCATTTAGGCCAATATAATTTGCACACATTAATGACATGTTTTATTATATCCATGGATAAATAGCTTAGACATAAAAAATAGAATTTCAGAGACAGTAGAAAATTACCATAATGCACAACGAGAAGTAAAGACAAATATCAATTATATAAATCAATTGGAGATAACAAACTCAAAAAATCAATGAAAGGGTTTCTTGAGACTAACTCTACTCACTGAAATAAAGATTTAGGAAAAAACAAATTGTTAAATGTATTCGGCCTAATGTCATTAATTGGAACGGAAATTGACAAGCTTTTTGTAGAGAAGAAAACCAAGCCCGTTCCTATAGGTCAGATCCCTATTTATAATGAAGTGATCCTTTAGCGATTTGCTCTTAAAAACTGATATTTTATTTTTAGCGAGATGTAATTTTAGCGATTTAAAAATGTTAATTAAAGAACCTATTACAAATAATACGCAATAAATTTTTAGCGATATATAATTATAGCGATCTCAGCAGCCTTGCTAACAATGCCAAAATTAAATCTTCACTAAAATTTTTACTTATACGGTAAACAGTATTGTTTAAACAAAATGGGAATTCAAAACTATGAGAGATCAATCCACACTGTTGGGATTCCTAGTTACCATCTTCCTCAGATTTATCATGGGAATGCTCCTTCCTTTACACATCACTGTTGAAACCATTTTTATCATCTTTCACTGAACAATACACCCCAACCTTCTGTGCGAGACCCTAGTTTCTCCACTTCTGTACTGAGTCCCTAGATACTGTCTTCCTCTGGTATATCTGATCATTCTCACCCCATGTCACTTCTCTATGGGACCAGAGTTACCCTCTTCCTCTGGTAAGTGGATTCTCTCTCTCTCTTGCTTTCCACACAATTTTAACATACCCTCTTCCTCAGGTAAGTGGATTCTCTCTCTCTCTCTGAGACTACACTACTGAGTACATACCCTTGTCTCTCTCTCTTTCTCTCTCTCTCCACACTAATGAGTACATACCCTCGTCTCTCTCTCTCTCTCTCTCTCACACTCTCTCTCTCTCTCTCTCTCTCTCTTCTCCACACAATTTTAACATACCCTCCTCCTCAGGTAAGTGGATCGTCTTCTCCACCATTTGTTCTGGTTCCTCCACTTCCAGACATTCCACAAATCCATGGAGCAGCTCCAGATGAGAGGTCTGGAATAATGAATTTTATGTGATACACACAATCATGTACAATAATGTAAACCAAGAATTATATGGCATAAGATTTCTACAGAACCCTAATAACAATCCAGTCTACCATTTATCTTATTCTGGAACTAGACATGGTGCATTATAATGTAGCATCTTTTTCAGTGTCAACCAGACTGGAAATAATTCTCAGTTCAAGGAGAATTCATAGCTTTAAAAAATGTTCATCTTGGTGTCTCAATCAAATTATACTGTTACCTGATTTGATGTGAACAGATTGACAAGGGCCACTTGTAAAGGAGCTGAGTGATACACTTGATACAGGATCATCTTCGCTGACTGGGCATGCTCAGGAAGAGGAATGCTGAACTGTATAAATCTACAAGATTATAAAACACCAATTGTGACCATGATCACACAATATAGGATGATAAAATTAATGTTTCTTACAACTTTCCATTTTTTATAAGACTTGAATGACTAAAAGCAATAAAACTTTCATATTATTCAAATAAAATAAATGTTTGCTTGATTTTTATGACTTTTAGTGACCTACTTTGTGACATTAACGAGGTGGTCGGCTTTCCCGTTGTGTAGATTAACACTCAGGAGAAGACGATCCATGGCGGACACCATGGCAGAGGCTCCCGTCTCACGACACGCGTCCAGGAACGTCCCCGACTTCTCCAGACTGGTCTCTATCAGCTGTAAACACAGCAGACTGGCAGATTCTAGGGACTCCTGTCCTGTACAGATCAACCAATCAAATTAACTCTCTTAGCATCAGTCAATACAGATCAACCAATCAAATTAACTCTCTTAGCATCAGTCAATACAGATCAACCAATCAAATTAACTCTCTTAGCATCAGTCAATTCAATCAACCAATCAAATTAACTCTCCTAGCATTGGCTAGTAATATCAACCAATCAAATTACCTCACATAACATTATGTAGTCCATCCAACCAATCAAATTAACTTATTGAACATTAGCCAGTTCAATAAACCAAACAAATTAAACACTTTACAACACAAATAAAAACACCTGAATTTCTTTAATCACTATTTACCTGGTATAGCCTTGTATGTTTCAAGTTGTCGGACACTGTCATCCAGTATTTTCAACACCTGAAATAATTATGTAACTTCAATTCTTAACAAAACAAAACACAAATGTCTCTACCTCCTAACCCAATTTAAAAAGAATTCTCAATAAAGATATCCAATAAAGCGGGAAACATACTTGCCAACCTCCAGCATGTAAAAATCTGGTCATGACCAGATTTGGACAGTAAAAAATCTGGTCATAACGTGTAACGACATTCACGACATATTTACCATGATTAAATTTTATACATATACAAAGTATTTGTGTATTGAGAATTCTTTTATTGAAAAAGGATTTAATTTACTACTACAAAAAATTCAATCATAATTTGATTTAAATTTACATGTTAAAAATGAAAATTGAAGGTTTCATATTTCAATATTAAAGTAAGTGTGCATTTTCTTTTAAGCCTTTTCAGTTTCTGCTAAATTTGAAAGTATACCAATTTCAGTTTTGAAGCTATTTTTCCTCTCTCTTAATTAATTAACTACTGCAATATGTTATAAATGTGAAGTTAGGCCTACACTGTCTTCGATCACTTTATTTTATCTAGAATGAAAGTTTTTTTTCCAAAATTCCTTGATATGTACATAAACATCGTTTCTCTTTTTCTTGGTTCAATCAGAGACATGTGTCTGGTTCAATATTTGTTCCTGTCTGGTTCAATATTTGTTCCTGTTGGCCCTGATAACGATCTAGTTCTATCGGAAGCCATTTTAATTGACTTCAAACATGGATTTGTCAAAACAACACCCAGTTAATTTTTTAGACTTGCACTGATAATTTATCCATCGGCATTCGCCGCATTGTTTACTTAGATCTAAGCTTGGGTTGTAACTGGAAGTTAAAAGTGCAACCTAATTTACGAACCAAATGTGAAGTTAGGCCTACACTGTCTTCGATCACTTTATTTTATCTAGAATGAAAGTTTTTTTTTCCAAAATTCCTTGATATGTACATAAACATCGTTTCTCTTTTTCTTGGTTCAATCAGAGACATATGTTTTGGTTTAATTTGTTCCTGTTGGCCCTGATAACGATTTAGTTCTATCGGAAGCCATTTTAATTGACTTCAAACATTGATTTGTCAAAACAACACTCAGTTAAATGAGTTAATTGTTTACACCTGCACTGATAATTAATCCATCGGCATTGTTTACGTAGATCTAAAGCTTGGGTTGTAACTGGAAGTTAAAAGTGCAACCTAATTTATGAACCAAATCCGGAAAATCGGGAGATTTTCGGGTTGTTTGGCAAGAATGTCAGACTGCTCGGCCCAACGACACCTCGGCCCAACGACTCCTCGGCTCCGACGGCTCGGCCCAAATTTGAAGACACCTCGGCTCACATAAAAGACACCTCGGTCCAAACAGAAATATATTATTTTGATTAAATATATTTCAATTATTATTTATGTTGTTATATATCTATGAAATGCAATAGAAAATTAATTTGATACATTTGCAATATTCCTAGACGGCAAATTGACGGTAATTAAAATTAAAGAAAGACGATCCATTAGTAACTTGATTATAAGTGCTAATCATTAAACAAACAAGAGGCAGTGCATTCTTTAGTCTCGAGCGCGTGTCATAGGGGGTGGTGACTATGAGGAGTTAATTATGAGAAGCCACAATTGGGAGTTAATGTTAATAAAAGTTCCTTTAATTAAGAAACCATTGTTGATATTATTGAATTGATTTGAAAAAAATATGATTTTTTATTAAAATTAAACATTAAAATATGCGCAATTTTTTCTTTAAAATAGCTAGTAAATATATTAATAATGTATTATGTTGCCTTGTAATAAACAACAAAGTCAATAAATAAATAGACCTGTTACCTCCCAATCAACGGATTGTAATTTGATGTTGTGCTGTGGTTTGTTAGAAAAGTCTGAAATTATCGTATATTCATAGTAATTAAACGTAAAGTGATTAGAAATACATAGAATACATTTACATTACCATGACAGTGAAAATACAAAAAATAATAATAACAATAATTAAAACAAATTAAATTTAATTCATTCCTAATGGGCCGAGCAGTCTTCGGTATGGGCCGAGGTGTCAATGATTTTGAGCCGACCTGTCAGGGCCGAGGTGTCAACCAGCACGGGCCGAGGTGTCGTTGGGCCGAGTAGTCTGTCTACCGTTTGGCAAAAATCGGGTGATAAGCATGACCTGCCGGGTCATCAAAAATAATCAGGTTATGCCTAGGTCACATTTCCCGGCCGGTAGCCGTAGACCGGTGGTAATCGGTGGTAATCCGTGGCGTCAGCGATGCCCCAACATCGGTCCACATCTGCCTAGTAGTCCTTAAAGTATCAGTCACATTATCAAGCGATGAGGTATACGATGGGCAACCAATGCGTTTTTGGATAGAAATGGTGTGGCTGCCGGCCGGACATACAAAGGCCCAGCGATGCATTGCTAATCATAAAACGATGGTCCAATGTAATCGGCCGATGTATATTACCTCGTTCATACATTGGTGAACATCGTTCGTACGTCGGTCGACTATGGGCCAATGTCTGGTCGAAAATCGACCGGTGATCATGGTCAGAGGGTCAGTAAACCTTAATCATGTTGATATAAGCAGTAAACACTAGGGACCATTACATACATTTGTACCTGTCTCAGTAAATACTGGAAGCCGTGACTGGGTGACGTGCGAGTTATCTCTCTTGTCAGAGGGTCAGTAAACCTTAATTATGTTGATATAAGCAGTAAACACTAGGGATCACTACATACCTGTCTCAGTAAGTACTGGAAGCCGTGACTGGGTTACGTGGGAGGTTCTAGGGAACTCTGGGACGCCGCAATTCTCGCTGAATCTCTTGTAAGCAGCTCTTTCACCTGTCAATCATACAGAATAAATTTCCTTTAAAAGATTATATTAAAATTTGTTCAAAATATAAATCTTACCACTTCATAAAGGGTTCGAACTGACTTAAATTTTCCTTTCTCTTTTTCACATGAGGAATATTTTTCAGATATATTTTACTTTAATCAACATTTATTTCAAAATTTACAACCATTGAAAAGAACTTATTTTTCAGACAAAGTTAGCCATGCAAAATTTGCACTGTTTTGTGATCAAATTCATTAACAATTAGTTTAGGTGTCACTTAATTATAATTACGTACATACCTTCAGTGGCATGTGAAAAATAACGTCTGTAACCAGCCTTTGGACTTTCTCTAGATAATATTCCTACAAAACAAAAACAATATGCTATTTAATAGTTCCAACCCTGTTAGGATATTAAGAATCCAGTCTGAAGAGTCAAAATAATGATTTGTCAAACAACTTCTTATTTGACTTGCTGCTGAGTTACAAGTGTGTAAATTTTGATGTCAACTTGAAATATGCACCAAATGACCTACCTCTTTATGGAAATCATGTACGGCTACAACAGCCAGTCGCAGGAAGTGGAACACGTTAGCTTCCAGGGCCTCGTTAATAACCACCTCATCCTCTTCACAAATTCCATTCACTCCTACAAATCAAGTTCAAGTAAATCAAGAGCCAGTCATCCTTAGATATCAATAAAGCCCAAAATGAGTTTACAGTTTATTTTCAATATATCTTAAAGCACTTATGACTATCTTGCCATATCAAATTCATTCACGATGTATTAGGACATACATGTACCAAGGTAGAAATATCAAATCTACGGCAGGTACCATAAAGGATGTATTAATCTTCTGATTGACATGTTTTTAACCTGATGCATGTATAATAAACCAATAGTAGGTTTCCAATTCAAGACCTGAGTTTTCTAATAATACTATAGTGCTGCTCTTTGTCTCATTTTCAAACTTTACCTTCAGTTGATTTTTGAACTAAGACCTGAGTTGGTCCATGCAGGCTCGCGTTGACATGAGATCCTGGTGTTATTGTCAGGTATGTAGGTCGAATCCATCATCATTGGTAGACACTGCAGGAATTTGATCTGTAAATGTCAAAAGTCATCAACTTTAACCTTTTTATTTCATTTTTAAATTGATAATTCTTATTATTTCAAAGCAATTCCTTAAGAAAGATTGACATATATATTGCCAAAAAAAGTTCAAACTTGATATTTTTCAATGAATTCGAATGATACACAGCATTGATTTATGAACAATAAAATTATGGTTTGTGAAATGATGAATAAATTATCAGGGATCGACTAACCTCTTCCATCTTCGTGTTCCAATAGACTGACATCAAAACAGTTCAGGATGCATGGCCATTAACAGACACAGACTCACAGGGTCCAGGGTGCCATCAGCACTCAAAGAGTTGTCTGCCCTTAGGTACTGAATCAGCCTTAATGTGTCAGCTTTCTCCAAGGGCTGTTGTGTGGCCAGACAGAAAAGGCAGTCAGGTCCATATTGTTTAACTGATTTGCCAAAAAAAAAAATAATTATGTGCTTCCCGATGACTTGTCCTATATGAAAAGTTTCTAATTCAAAATGAAAACAAGATGTATTTCTGAAACACTGATTCAGCTAATGACAGCTCTATTTAGGCCAATATTAGGGTTTTCTGATATATGTTAAACTCTAAGATCAAAAACTAGAATTCAAACATGATATAATTATAAAATGATAGCCCCCTTACCACTCCTCCTTCCCAGTAAATATTAGTGAATAACACATTTTGAAATAGTTTTAAGATTTCAAAACATTATACATGTATCATAATTTGACCAAAATAGCATGTATTACCAAATATAAGGAAACAAAGTCTCTATGAACTTAAAGTTCTACTAGTACAAAAAAAATTAAACTTCATTGCTTTCGTTCATTTTTTTTTTCGGGGGGGGGGGGGGGGGCGGGGTCATCTTTATTTGTGAGATTCTCTATGTTCAAAATGAACTAGATTTTAATTCTCATGCTATGAAACTTTTTTTTTTCATTTTGGTCTTATATTAAAAAGGGTTACTTTAATTCATACAACTTAAGTTACAAGGAAGGGGGGGGGGGGGTAATGCGGAAGAAGCGCCTATCGCCTATAGTGCGACAGATGTGAATTGAAAAACTGCATCTCAATTATATCAAAATTTTGATATTTCACCAAACAATAAAGTTTACTAAATGTGATATGTTAATACGTAATATCTCTACATTTACAAAAAATCTCAGAAAGACTGAAAATATTTGCCTATATATGAAATAGCATACATTCATGAAAAAAGAAAAAAAAAGGTCATTTTCTCATACTTCACCATTTTTTCCGTAGGAGCGGGTCTTCGCTCCTTTTTTTCTGAAAGATAATTCTAAACGTTTGCAATAATTAAAAAAATATTTTCTTTGGTTTACAAAAACATAGTGCGAAAACCCACTTATCTTAAATGTACATTTTTATGAAAATCGATCGGAGAAATACTAATCTTGTAGTCTATTAAACCTAGGGTCATATTATAAACATGCTTTAAATGCTCCATCATTCATCATGAGCCATGTAGCGTAGTGGTTAGCACGTTTGTCTGAAAGTAACCTGACACTTCGGATTTTTTATTGCTAAAGTTCGAATCCCACTTATACCATCTTATATTTAAAAAAAAATTCGAGATTTATTTCCTCCAAGAGAGGTTTTGTTTATCATAATGTCATAAATTTCAATAATGAGAACTTAACTGAAAATGATTTCTTAATATTTGAACTTATAGGCATTCCGCGCGTTTTGTTCCCCCTCAAGTTCTTCTTTTTAGTATTTTTAATCATGAGTTAAATCATGGAAAAGGATATAGAGATAACGAACAGTATTCAATCTCAAAGCCCATAAAACGATACAAAATACATGTGGGACATCAGAGCTGGGATCAGGTGCCATGGAGGAGAGATATCCCCTGCCGACTGGTCACACCCGCCGTGTACTTCTTGTCATGATCAGGAAATAACGAGAAAATCCGTCGTCAATTCAATGTGTAAATAATGTGCTATAATTTTGTATGAAAAACGTCAGTCAGCTTTTGACTCAATAATAAATTGTATTTGCTGACAAGGTCATTGTATTGACCATAGAATTTACGAAATTATTACTTTAAACGTGAGGGATGATATTCTTGTTTCATCAACTTGTTTGTCAATAATTTATCTCGGTTTAGAAATTGTTCATACGAACAGCAAGCTCTTGCGTATCGAATCAACTGAAAACCACCATCACATGAAATAACCAGAGCACAATATAATAAAGCACCACCTCCATGTTGAAAAACCACAGCATAATATAATAGAGCACCATCTTCGTATAAAATAACCACAGCATAATAGAGCACCATCTTCATATAAAATAACCAAAGCATAATATAAAAGAGCACCATCTTCATATAAAATAACCACAGCATAATATAATAGACCACCACCTTCATATAAAATAACCACAGCATAATATAAAAGAGCACCATCTTCATATAAAATAACCACAGCATAATATAAAAGAGCACCATCTTCATATAAAATAACCACATAATATAAAAGAGCACCATCTTCATATAAAATAACCACAGCATAATATAAATATAACCACAGCATAATATAAAATAACCACAGCATAATATAAAATAGCCACATAAGGCAGCTATGGCGTTCCATAGTTTTCTGTTGGACTCTTTGTGTTGAGATTGTCGTTATCTATTGCACTTTTTGTGTTGAGATTGTCGTTATCTGCTGGACTCTTTGTGTTGAGATTGTCGTTATTAGCTGGACTCTGAGTTGAGATTGTCGTTATCTGCTGGACTCTTTGTGTTGTGATTGTCGTTATCTGTTGGAATCTTTGTGTTGAGATTTTCGTTATCTGCTGGACTCTTTGTGTTGAGATTGTCGTTATCTGCTGGACTCTTTGTTTTAAGATTGACGTTATCTGATGGACTCTTTGTGTTGAGATTGTTGTTATCTGTTGGACTCTTTGTGTTGAGATTGTCGTTATCTACTGGACTCTTTGTGTTGAGATTGTCATTATCTACTGGACTCTTTGAGTTGAGATTATCGTTATCTGCTGGACTCTTTGTTTGAGATTGTCGTAATCTGCTGGACTCTTTAATTGTTTGAGATTGTCGTTATCAGCTGGATTGTTTGTGTTGAGAATGTCGTTATCTGTTGGACTCTTTGTGTTGAGATTGTCGTTATCTGCTGGACTCTTTGTGTTGAGATTGTCGTTATCTGATGGACTCTTTGTGTGGGATTGTTGTTATCTGTTGGACTCTTTGTGTTGAGATTGTCGTTATCTGCTGGACTCTTTGTGTTGAGATTGTCGTTATCTGCTACAAGGGCTCCTTGTATAATGACATTGTTTTTAGCGGCTACCTATACATGTAACAACCAGTAGGAGTAAATGCGAAGTAAATGGATTTGAATTAAACTTATTCGCATCAAATATTCCATGCAAACACAGATTCAATTAAATAAGCAGTAACTTATATTTAATTTCAATTAAACTGTCTTAGTGAACAGAGCAGAATAATTTTGATCATGTCTCAATGCTTATTAGAATCATGCTTATGTATGGTTTTTAGATGATTCGGAGTGAAGAAAAAAAAGAATTTTGAAGATTGGAATAAATGTGATTGATTCGTAGATCTCAACCCTCAGGACTGGATGGGGACTATGAAATTCACAACTTACACGCAAAGCCTCGTCCTAGACCATGACTTATGTCCCCTCGGTGGAATTTCACTAACACTCGTATAGTTATGAATGATTCCTAATCATTATATCATTACATTTTATCGTGAATATTGAACTAAATATTGATACAAACACTACATAATATTAATTGCTTAAGTTCAATCATCCATACACATGTACTTCTAGTAACATCGGAATCGGAGCAAATTGGAAAGAGGGGAGAAAAAAAATTCAAAATTAACATTGTCTATACCTGCAAATCCTATTTCACGAAGGAGGGGGGGGGAACAAATTTTCCAAAAAACTATTTCTATCTTAAGCTACACTAAAGCGTGCCTGTTGAAAGATTACGGAGGGATCCAAACCTACGCCCCAATCTTCAATGCCTATACAAGTACATGTAATACATGTATTTTGTCTATTCCGTGCTAACCCCCTCCCCTGCCTCCGACGCCTATGAATAATGTAGACGGAACTATAGAAAACTAACTAAGTCAGGAAAGGACTCGCACAGGACTGTTCAATGTACTGGAAATTGTTTATTTAGGATTTAAACATTTATACAAAGAAAGAGATTTCATTTAAAATCACAATACATTCTTTGATGCTCATTTTCAAGTCAGTAAAACAGAGGACATCCTTATAATGGCACAGGGATTCAAGAAATTGTGATGACCTCCGACTTTGAAAACAGATTCGTACTTCGTAAATAAATACTTTAAATTCATGTTAGGCAATTCATATAGCATAAAGATATAGATAAGATGTTGAAAATTCATGGAAAAAAAATGTTTTGAGGGTTTATTTTGTCGCAATTTTTGCATATCTTTAATATGCATGAAGTCATTTGTCGGTAAAACTAAGAAAAAAACTGATCGGAAAATACTAGGTACACTTATCTAGTTCATATAATAAAAAAAACTGATATGTATTTCTTCTATAAAATTTAAAGAAAAAACATTTCAAGGACACAAAGCAGGAGAAGAAAAATAGATAGATATAATTATATTTAATCCCAGCCCTTAATTTTAATCTATTTTAAAATATCTACAGATTGATATAAATAGCTGAGGCATTTAAATCACATGACCTGGTAAACAGGTAAAAATCTAGAATGAAGACAAGGAAGTAAATTATGTACAGGCGTATCGGGATGCCATGTTGGATTTAGAGGTGAGACTAGATCATATTTAGAAAATTTAACATGTTGCAAGATACTTCTAGATGTCAGTAATGATCTCAATTCTAGTACATGTACATGTATAATACATGAGATGAAATGCATAAGGATCACTTTAGATCTTACTATGTAAATTGCTTTGAATGATTATAAAAATGTTAATATTTTTTTTCCTAATTTAAATTTCTTGTTCAAATATTAGAAACGTTTATATGACATTTTTAAACTACAAGAGATCTTTCCTGTCAGGCACGTAGCATCGTTTTTGAAAGTGGGGGGGGCAACCTGAGAAAATTTTTTTTTACTTACCTAAAAAAAGTTGACAAGCAAAAAAAAAAAAAACAAACAAAACAAAACAAAACGTTCCTGCCTGTTATTTCTAAATTGACTCTTTCTTACAATTTCACTAACAAAGTAAAACTCTTAATATATTGTATTTATTTAAAAATTACGTCATATTCCTAAAGTCAGTGACCCATGCCTCTCTTTACTTTTCAGGGTCATCTGATTTTTTAACCAAAATCCCAGTGATGGACCCCCTGGACAGAGCTCAAGTACTCCTCCTCTGTGACCTGTGTCAAAAAGCTGCATTACAGAGTCACTGTGAACTTTGTCAGATTAATCTGTGTAAGGCTTGTGTAGGAGAGCATCTCTCTGATTCATCCAAAAGACACAATGTTGTACCATACAAACACAGAAAATCTACTCCAAATGCTAACTACCCAAAATGTCCAAACCACACCCAAAAACACTGTGAACTTTACTGTGAGAAATGTGACATTCCTGTCTGTTCTACCTGCATCTCCTCAGGTAAACATCATGGTCATGAATTAAAAGATATATTGCAGAAACCAAGCTTTATTACAGAAATTTTTAAGACAGATCTGAAAGAACTAGAAAAAAGAATATTACCTACTTATGAAGAAATTTCATCAGATCTATACTCTGAAAAAGTAAATTTGGAAAAACATTATGAGAAACTGACATTAGCTGTCACCAAACAAGGAGAAGACTGGCACAGAGACATTAACATCATTGTGAACAAACAGAAATCTGAAATTGATGAGATGAAAACTAAACATCTGGCTGCTCTGAATAAACAGGAAAAAGAAATCAAACAGATTACTTCTGATGTTACACAGTGTATATTTGATCTGAAGAATAAACTGGACTCCTATGATGTCTCCCTAACCTCTGGGTACAATTCAAGGAATGCTGAATTCAGAAGTTTACCTCCTAAAGTCAATGTTTCATTGCCAAGTTTCTCTCATCATCAGATCAACAGAGAAAAACTCCATCAAATGTTTGGTTCTCTGTCAGCAATAACCATTACAACAGAAGAACATGGCTACACAATGAAGACACCAGACGCTATATCCTGTCCTCAAGTCAAACCACTGCTTGATGAACCAGAGCTTATCACCACCATAGACACTGGGTATAGACTACTATATAGTGTTACCTGTCTCAGTGATGAAGAAATCTGGACACGTGGTAATGACAAAATCATGAAACTCTACAACCTCCAGGGTAAACTACTGAAGTCAATCCAAACTAAGTCTGGGATCACACCAATTGACATAGCAGTGACAAGGAGTGGTGATCTAGTTTATACTGACCCTGATACAAGAACTGTAAACATAGAGAAGAATGACCAGATACAGGAAGTGATCAGACTACAGGGGTGGAGACCTTACCATGTCTGTATTACCTCCTCTGGTGACCTCCTGGTTACCATGAACAGTGATGATGGAAACCAATCAAAAGTTGTCCGTTACTCTGGATCCACAGAGAAACAAACCATTCAGTTTGACAGTGAAGGTAAACCTCTGTATTCATCTGATCGCCTTAAATACATCAGTGAGAACAGGAACATGGATATCTGTGTGGCTGACTGTAGAGTCCGTGCAGTAGTGGTGGTTAATCAGGCAGGAAAACTCCGATTTAGATACACTGGTCAACCCTCTACTACCAAAGAACCATTTGGTCCACTCGGCATCACAAAAGACAGTCAGAGTCAGATCCTGACAGTAGACCATAACAACAAATGTATCCACATCCTAGATCAGGACGGACAGTTCCTCCGTTACATTGATGATTGTGGTCTATGGCATCCATGGGGTTAATGTGTAGACACCAGAGACAACCTCTTTGTGGCTGAGTATTTTAGTCATAAAGTGAAGAAAATCAAATACATGTAAAGCAATGTGTTTTAAATAATTACTTATTTATGAGAGAAACTTTTCCAATGTCACTAAAATCACAAGAAATCACAATTATAGTTTGATTCAGGTTCACTTTCTCATGTTCATGTGTGTGTGTAAAAAAAAAAATTAAAATATTGATATTATCAATAATTGAGGTATAAAATATAAATCATATAATTTATAAACAATTTTATTATAATTCTACCAAGTTGAAATGACTGCTCAATAGAGACCCAACATTAGAAGAAACTTTCAATATCTCATGAAAAATACTATTTACTGTGGTTTCATCAATTTTCGTTGCCATCATGGATTTTTAAAAACAGACGTTTTCAAGGATACACAATATTGTGGACTAAAGCATTGCCTATACAAATAGATACCGGTATTGTATTTCTCAATTGAATGAACATTGAATTTCGTGGATTTGCTCATCAAAAATTCTTCAAAAATTAGTGCTCAACGAATATTGATGAAACCACAGTATTTTTTTGAGCATGAAGACAGAAAAAATATTATTATGTACATTTTTATTATTTTAACCCTCTATCATGCACTGCACACTGTTGAGTTCCGTGACTTTTGATGCAGTTAGAATGATATGCCCTTTGATCTAAAATAAATCTTAATCCTTTTAATCTAGTTATATATGTAACTTATTTAAGGAATTAAATAACCAAAATAAATTAATTAAAATTTTATTAGAATTTTTTTCTTGGACACATTGGACACAAAATAACACAGGGTTTGACTGTGTTGTAATCCCAAAATAAACACAAGAAATCTGATTCAGAAAACTTTTTTATTGTAGATGTTTTCATTTTAATTCACATACATTTTGAATTACATGAACAAAAATGATTTCAACAGATATCAACTTCCATGCGATATAAGCTCAATAAGTCCACTGTCAGAAGAACTTGGCATTAAAAAGTCATTTAAAATTTTATAGACAGCAATCATTTCACTATAACGAGGCAGCTGTGTCTGTTTTTTTAAACTTATCATCTCCCTGTGTTGAGCCTCAAGTCTTCTAACTCTCCTTATGAGGGCCTCCACAAAGCTGTAGTGGATCCTGGACTTAAAGTATTCCTTAACAAACAAACAAACAATGGTTTATATCAATCCAAAGACATTTTTCATAACAAATTGATGAATTAACGAGACCCAATCTATTTGATCTGCGCATACGTTTTAACGCAGCGTCGACTCGGGCACGTCAGAATACCTTGACTGTTGTCACAATTGAACACAATAACGTCACAATTAAAATGACGTCAAATTGCGCTAAAATGTTTCGCTGATCTTGCTTACCTGGTAGCTCTATAGACTGTGCGTTGAAAGCTGGCATTCCTATTATTTTTTTTTTTTAAATATTTTAATTCATAATCAACTTTGGAACCTTATTAATTTTGAGGGATCAATTTTTTGGTACAGATTCATTAATTTTATCTTGTTTTATTTCAACTTGTGAGTTAAAAAAAAAACAAAAACTGCAACAAAAAATAAAAGATTTTAGTCTTTCTCTTGGAACATGTTGAAGGGTTTATACACACTCTTTTTAAAGCGGACTTAAATATGCATGGGTTGTCTTCAGTTTTAAAAAATAAAAGAAGTCTATAAATCCCGAAATATCTTATTTACGCAGGTGACCTAAAAAATCTTGACTGTGGGAAAGGTATGTACTATTTTTTTGTTTCATTTTTGTACATCTTTTTTCTCATAATTTCTCCCTACATTTGGAATCATTAACTATCCTTTCACTACCTGGTCAATCTTTTGTATCTTTCTGAGGAGTGAGTCATGTATAACAGAGTTTGCTGTCTGCTTCAGTGTCTCTATATCTTCACTGGTCACCCCCATCATAAGCTGTCTGTCTATGTCTGGTAAAGAGTCTGCATCAGATTCGCCAACTCGTAAACTCCTGTCAAATCTGTAAAAAATTAAAGGTTAAATAAACAGAAATCAGTACCTAGAACTTACATAACAACCAAGATAAAATTTTTTTAATATTTTACACAACATCATTTTTTACTTTCAAACAATTTTACCTTATCTTAAATTCACCCAACTCAGTCGTGTCTGTTTTCCAGCCAATTTTAAATTCTCACACTTGTAAAGAAGGTGTAAAATAAAATTGGAGGTCAAAATTTCCCTGCTCAGGCCAAAAAAATCAATTAATAGTTTCTCAGGCCAAAAATTTCAAAATTCGATGCAGCAGGCACCCCTTTTTTTTTAAAAGCAAATTTACACCTTTTTAAAGCCATTTGTGCAATAAAATAGTAATATCCGCTAATTCTTAATTTTTGGTCTCTGAAATTAGTCATAATATGTATCCAACTTTAAATAATGTAATTCTAAACATTTATTTAAAAAGTTAATTCATAAAATATAGTAAATTTAGAAGGAGTATATTCAATTGTTTTTCTAATAAAAAAACTCTATCTCAGCAATTATAAAAAGAGGAATAAGTCAATTTTCTTTTTCAATTTGGAAAAATGGAAATTTGAGTTATTTCCCTTTTCAATATGGCAATAAAATATTATCAATGCGGCCGTTTTTGAACTGATGCGGACTTGCCTGAGAAACTATTGACTAATGTTTTTGCCATACAATCATCATTTCACTAAGACAAAAAATTACAACATAAAAACATGAGAAACAAACAGCCTGTCTAACCTTGAAGCCTCCTGAGTTGAGTGTGTCTGCGAGTCTGACTCGGGTACGTAGATGTCTGCTGATTGACAGGAACGCAGTGAATAAAATAATACTCCAGGTGGCGCCACAACATAAACAGACAGTTCTCCAAGATGTCTGCAGCACAGTCAAAGAAGATTGCTATAATTTATTTTATTCTTGCTTTTCAATGCTTCTATCTACCCCACGTATAAAAATGTACAGAACTTGCCTCTTTTTTTAAAAAAAAATAAAACTTGCTTCAACTTCAAGAAAACCTTTAACTTTGCCAAAATCCTAATATTTTGCTTCATTCATAAAGGATACAAGCAAAGCACTGCAGTTGTTCCTCTTTGTAGTGCACGATTTTGGTGAGGTGAGTTTTAGCAAGTTTCTGTCTCTGATGAGATGTAAGATTCTCTTCTACTCCAGAAAACTAAACATTTAACATATTAGATACATCATACATGCAAAAAAGTATCACAACCTTCGCCAAATCCATACCTTTTTTCAATTTATAATTTTTTCTTTACCTGTTTGAGTTGTGGTTAGAGCGTCTAATCAATAGTCGTGACTGGTCTTTCGGAGGATATCGTATAAACCGAGGTCCCATGTCACAGAAAGTGTTGAAACGAGAATATGACAAAATTTGCAGCTCTCCATCGACAAGTGGTGGTATCGCCATATGAGTGGAAAATTCTCGAGAGGGACATTAAACAAGATACAATCAATCTATCACCTGATTGAGGTCGTCTGACTCTGTAGTTTACGGAGATGTCGTTTGTGTCTTTACCTGTTTGAGGTCGTCTGTACTAAGGTCAGCCAGACTTTGTAGTTTATGGAGATGTTGTTTGTGTCTTTATCTGTTGAGGTCGTCTTTACTTTGATCAGTCAGACTCTGTAGTTTATGGAGATGTTGTTTGTGTCTTTACCTGTTTGAGGTCGTCTGTACTAAGGTCAGAAAGACTCTGTAGTTAACGGAGGTTTTATTTGTGTCTTTACCTGTTTAAGGTCGTCTGTACTAAGGTCAGACAGAATATGTAGTTTACGGAGTTGTTATTTGTGTCTTTACCTGTTTAAGGTCGTCTTTACTAAGATCAGCCAGACTCTGTAGTTTATGGAGATGTTGTTTGTATCTTTACCTGTCTGAGGTCGTCTGTACTAAGGTCAGCCAGACTTTGTAGTTTACGGAGATGTTATTCGTGTCTTTACCTGTTTGAGGTCGTCTGTACCAAGGTCAACCAGACTATGTAGTTTACGGAGTTGTTATTTGTGTCTTTACCTGTTTGAGGTCGTCTTTACTAAGATCAGCCAGACTCTGTAGTTTACGGAGGTGTTATTTGTGTCTTTACCTGTTTAAGGTCGTCTTTACTAAGATCAGCCAGACTCTGTAGTTTACGGAGGTGTTGTTTGTGTCTTTACCTATTTGAGGTCGTCTGTACTATGATCAGCCAAACTCTGTAGTTTATAGAGGTGTTGTTTGTGTCTGTACTAAGGTCAGCCTCTGTAGTTTACGGAGGCGTTGTTTGTGACTCTCATACACAGACATGAAGTGGTTGGCACACTGACGGAGTTGGTACACCACCACCCCTAGACTGGGGGCCTGGACAGTACTGCTACTCAGGAATGAAGTGTCTGCAACAAGATATGTTTAGAAATACGTATTTAACCTGTACCTCTACCCTCGCAAACCATGACTGAAATGTTTTCAAGTTTACCTTTACAGAGAAGAATGGCCTCTTAGAGAAAAGAAAAAAATCTCCAAATATTGGGCCCTCTTCTTACCTAAGTGCCCTGTCCAAGGGCTTAGGAATTTCACAATTTTGGTTGAGGCATTCTTACTTATTGTAACTTTGCACTTAGTTTGTCTGCTAAATACTCAAAGTAGGGGAGATATTGATATCATCAACTTTGCCCTTCAAATAACATGTATTCCAAATTTGAAATTTATAGGACAATCACAAATCCTGTAAAAATTATTGGACAAACAGATTGATATAAGCAATACTTTCCCACTATATAATTTACTATTTTTAGGAGGGCTAAGTCTTGTTTTGTTAAACCTTTTATAGGGTTAGTGAACTTAAATTGGTGAATATTGGCACACGAGTTTGCAAGGGAATTTGTACAGCCAACGAGTGCCAATATTCACCAATATGAGTTCAATAAATCCTACCTTATATAGCTAAAACATTTTCTCATAATTTATAATAATTATTCTAACAAAAAACTCAAATTAAATACTAAGTTAATGATTTTTTAGTATCGGTCTTCAAATTAAGTTCTACTGAATCTTTTAGTTTTTTGCCATTGATTGTTTTTTAAATCACCAACATATCTGAAACCACAGGTTCAATTTTCTTTATTTTTACACATTTTATTCTAGGATCCATTTGAATCATTCTATTAATTTTTTGTAAAAATTGAATTATACATTTTCTCTATAAAAAACTTAAACTGTCGGATATTTACATGTGAATTTTCAGTTTCTGACACAATGTGTGTTCTTTTTTACTTAATATTTTACCAAAATTTTCCAGTATCAATGTGACTTACTGTTTTAAAGTAACAAAAAGGCTATCTTAATTCAAAGAATTACACGAATTTTCAATAGATCAATAGAAAATTGTAAAATAAGGCTCATTCTCAAGTCGAATTTGTCTGATTACAGGGGTCTGAAAGGCCATATTTCAGACTATGTGGGCAAAAAATGTGCGGTTGAATTTCTTTCATATCATATATAAAGAGGGGTCTGTATCCAAGAACAAAATATCAAAGTTTCAGAAAAATTGAATTTGAGGGAAAATTTGACATATCTTTTTGGTCCTACCTTAAATGGGTCTTATACAGATTAATTATTTGATAAATAGTTTCATTTTTGTGTAAAAAAAAAAACTCATCTGACCTACATGCCTCTTTCTTTCTTTAATTTAGCTCTGAGAATTGACCAGACGACTTTTTTGTTTACAACGGGGCGGTTGATATTAAACGTTTGTGTTCGGTATGTTATAGACATACTCGTACACGTAATATAAATTCAGGGTTCAATTAAATGTTTCAATTTCGAAACTGATATTGGTAATTTTATACATGTTCATTTGTATTTGGACATACTTGATTTCTATAGACATTCATTAGATCCTACAGATGACACACCCACCTGTCAAAATCAGGTTAAAGGTCAAAGAAGACACATCCAGCCAGTCTCTGCATGACTCCACACTGTAACAAGGTGTGGGCCCCCACGGCTGATTCTGCCACCCGAGTCAACAATCTCTGAAACACATAGTGACTGTATCTGTGTTAACATGTTAGTGTCCTTAAACTTCATATCAATATTCACACGTTAACTTCATATCAATATTCACACGAAGCCCATGGGCCATGAAGCTCATTTGAGGCAATAATGCATCGCTGTTCTCAATTCGCAGATCTTTTCTATTTGTATTACATATTCCTAGTATGCAAATTTTGACCATAACTATTGAAGAAACTTGAATATACACTACCTTACTTTTCTTCCATGTTAATGTTTACTAAAAATCTCATAGTGCATTAAGAGGATACGAGATTTTGAAGTTACCTCGATATAATTATCAATATGACTAATAGTGCACTTTCTGTTCTTGGGAAGATTTCGAAGATTTTTCCCTATATATTACTTTGTGAAATATTGATTACTTATTGTGACCCACTCTTTCTCAAGGGGTCAAGATTTGAACAAGCGTAAGTCTACACCTGATGATTATTCCATATAAATATGACCAATGATGGTTTCGCTGTCCTCATTGCGACCCCACCATACACAAAGGGTCCTGATTGGAACAAATTACTATAAAGGTAGAACAGAATAGATAGGCCAATTTTTCCTCATATTCAATTTTTCTGAACTTTTTATTTTGTTCATTGATACAAAATCTCACATTTGTATGATATGAAAGAAATCCAACCACACCTTTTTTGCCCATATTGTCTGAAATATGACCTCTCAGACCCCTGTAAGAAGATTTTGAAATCAGACATTCGACTTGAGACTGAGCTTTATCTTAAAATCATCAATGGATCATTGCAAATTTGTGCAATACCTTTAATAAAGATAATATTTTGTCACTTTAAAACTGTAAGTAATATTGATACTGGGAAATGAGTTAAATATAAGTAAAAATTAGAACATACATAGCTTCGGAATTAAACATTCACAGGTAAATATCCGAAAGTTTTCTTAAGCGAAAATGTATAGTTCAATTTTTACAAAAAAAATCAACAGAATGATTAAAATGTGTCATAGAATAAAATGGTGTGTAAAAATAAAGAAAATTGAATCAGTGGTCTCAAATATTTTGTGAAATGTGTTCAACAATGAGGAAAATGATTTTTTATTGATTTTTTTTTTATTGACATTTCATTGAAATTTGCAGGCTTTGTTTAAATAAATTTTGATCATGATGTTTGCTTAATTTTGCTTTTGTGGTCTTCATAAAAAAAAAAGAAATATTGAAAAATCACGTTTTTCTGGAACAACCCTCGTAGTTCACGGTATTTTTTATAACGTCTCTTTTTGATTATTGTGTAGAAACTTTCGTTTTGTACATCCAAGTTATTTTTTACTGAACTTTTTCATTTATTATGTTTATACCACATGAGTTGTGGCAATAAAACATCCTGATATGCAATGCAGGGATGGGGGTGGGGTGTTATTTCCTGCTAATATGATGAGTTAAATATAAAAAAAACTTATTTCATAATGCGTGGATATCTAGAATCCAATTTAATTAGCATTTAAACATTCCAATGCCTATGTGTTCCAGAGACCTCATTTCTACCGTGAGTAATTTAAATCACATGACCTAGCAATAGATCAAGATCTAGAACCAAGACCAGGAAATAGATTGTCAGCATACAAACAGTTGTCAGGGAGTCACATTCTATACTTGTAAATTTTTATTGATATCAATTTGTCATTCAATTACGAAGGCATTTGCAAGTTTCAAAAAAGGTAGGAAAAAAAACTTTTTCAAAAAGATAAATAACTAGACAATTTGAAATATTAGTAAGAGAAAATATTCTCTATATTCTTTTAAACAATTGTTAATGTAATTATTAAATATATATTTCACACACAAATATACATGTATCTCATAGAATAACAGTGTTGAATCAGTCATAAATGTATTCTTGCTACGCTGAATACTGGTTATATTGACATTCTAATAAACTACACAGGGCCATTTACATACTAGTATATTCAATTTTCTTCACTTTACAATTTTACATCTTAATTACAAGTAGGTTCTCATGAATTTCTACACCCAAACCTATTCTGTCGATCACAGTTGTCAATATAACGAAGGAATTGTCCTTTGTGGTCGAGGATTTGGATACGCTTTCTTCATGGTCTGATGTCAGGATCTGATTTTGCTATCTGTTTTGTTTCCAATTGGGTAGAATGATTTTTCTAAAAATTAAAGGATGACAAGTGAATCTAAATTGGGGTCTTCCTGCTTGATTTACCACCACTACAGCACAAGTTACGAAGTCGGCCACACAGATATCAAGGTTCCTGTTCTCGATAATGTATTTCGTTGAATCAGACGATTACAGAGGTTTACCATTACTGTCAAACTGGGTGGTTTGTTTTGCTGTGGAGTCAGAGTATTTTTTTATTGTGACTGTTATGGTAATCAGGAGGTCGTCACCAGAGGAGGTACTACAGACATTGTAAGGTTTCAATTCCATTTCCATTTTGTTTATGTATCTCCAATTCATGTGTTCTTTCATTCTTCACTATTGACAGATCTTGCACCCACGTCAGTATAAACTAGTTCTCCATTCATCGTCACTTCATTGTCACCTGACCAGTTTCCTGACATTGTTTGAATTGATTTCAGTGTTTGCCCTGGAGGTTGTAGAGTTTCATATTACTGTCATCTCCTAATGTCCACATTTCTTCATCACTGAGACATGTGATACTGCATACACAGTGTCTATAGTACTGACATGCTCTGACACATTTGGTCTTTGCAAAATATCTTTTAAGGAATGCCTATGCATACCAGAGGAGAGACAGTTATAGCAGACAGGAATGTCACATTTCTCATAGTAAAGTTCACAGCTTTTCTGGCTGTGGTTTGTACATCTTGGGTAGAAGTAGACGCTGTGTATTTGTACGGTACGACAATGAGTCTTTCTGATAAATCAGAGAGATGTTTCACAACTTTGTTCTGCAACCAACACCGTTCAAGTACTACACCTTGTATAAATTGCATGTACACGGTAATAAATAGCTTACTCGTTCTCAGAAATATTTGATGACGCATAGTGACGGCTGTTTTTATATTGATTGAAATACGTACATATAATATATTTAATACTACTTACATGTACATTAATTTGAATATTAACTTTGTACCAAAAATTACATTTACTGATTGTTCATTATGAAAATATGTTGCATTCAAGCTTGAAATCTGGTTTTAAAAAGATGTTTTGCACTACATGTATATTATTTTATATATTAACTAATATTCACTATAGAATAATGAATGTTTTTTTTAATAAATGAGACTCCGCAAGAAAATCATACTTTTTGGGATGAGGATTGGGTCGGGTTAGGTGAGGTAAATACATCTTTGTATTAGTTTTAGTTGTTTTTATATAATGCATTTTGAAAACCTTTTTTGGCCTAGTTTTTTCAAATGCCCAAATATCTGATTATTTACTTTGTTAACAATTGCAGTTCTTACTAGTTTCAGTTTTTCACGAAAATACCTTTTGAATAATTAAATTTTTCAAGCTGCAAGGAGAAGAATTTTTCCACTCTATTTAACACAGGTACAGTGTATTTCACTCTAAAGATAGAATTACGACCAGGGAGACATTCTACATGTATAAGGACAGCATTTAGGAAGCCATTCTGAATTTAAGGTGAGACATTATCTCCATAAACCATTTTGAAACTTATTCTGATTTAGATGACCATGACCATTCCTCTTTTTTTTCAAAGAATCATTTCATCCACTTTGCATTGAAACAAAAACCAGAGCAGATCATAAAACTGTTTAATCTTATAGCAAGGTGGTCAAATCCTTCGTCGAATTGATAACTGTGATTTAATTGTCAGTTTCTACACTAAGAGTTTTAAACATGAAGTTGCTCACTTAAAAAAAAATTAATAGCGTCCTATGTAAAATCAGTTTAGAAAAGAGATATTATTTTAAGAGTTTCAGTGAGATTTTAAGTGAAGTTGGTCACGTGATCAAATTTTCTAACACCCAATTTGCCGAGGTCTCTGTCACAGTAAACGGTTTGATCATGTACCAACTTTATGTTTTATCACATTTTTCGTGTTTATACCTATATGTCTTAAAAATTGAAAAATATACACATAAAACAATGATTGGATCGAGGATAAAAATGGGTTGATGTTACTCTGTTTCGTATTTTAATTTTCCCATTGTCAAAAGAGAATTTTAAAAAGAGTCTCATAACTAAACAGTTAATCTGTTCTTCAACTACTTTGTTTTCTCCTCTATGAATAAACAAAATATTCACAGATATTACTAGTCTAGTAATTTACATGTAGAAATTTTATTTACCAGGGCCCGGTTGCTCAAAAGATGGTTTAATTTAACACATTGTTTTTCTGTGTTAAACAACGTGACTGTTTAATTTAACCATCTTTTGAACAACCGGGCCCTGGTAAATTAAATTGCTACAAATAAATCACTTAATTACTAAAAAGCTACTTTGTACGTAATCAATAAAACAGTGTTATGAGGGTCGTCAACTCGAGTCCGGTTTCCAAAAACAGGACAACTGAGGGATCATTCTAAAAACGTGAATTGTTCCGGGCCTAGATCTAGAGGGCTAGAAAAAGTGAAACCTTCCCTTTAATAACAGTCCAAGATCCGGCTGATGGAACGTATACAATCTCAGACTCAATGCGAAAGATGAACATTTAAACTAGAGTCAAGAAGGGGGTGTTATTATGCCAAATGGCAAAAAGTATCAGGATCAATTTCATAAAACTTTAAGCTTCTGATATTCTTAAAATCTCTGGATGAAACAGAAACGCTTGATGACTTCAACATAGAGTGCATGGAATCAGCCAAGACTAAAGATTCAGGATTATACGCGACAGGACAGAGAGTATGTTTCGTAACAGATGCCGAGAAAGGAAACTCTGGAGTCATTTTTAAAGCAGCTTATCACTGCAACCTGATTATTATACCCGCACTTTCTAAAGAAAGTTCGGGTATATTGTTGTTACTCATGTCCGTCCGTCCGTCCGTCCGTCCGTCCGTCCGTCCGTCTGTCACACTTTTCTTCCCTGAACTCCTCCTACATTTTACACAGTAGCTTAATCATCTTTTGGGAGATGGTTTGTGGGGTCATGTAGATGTGCAGTAAGCTTTCGGAATTTTGATTTTGCCCCAGGGGGTCAAATGGGGGTCGAAAAATGACGTTTTTTAAGCAAAAAGCTCCGTCTTCCCTGAACTCCTCTTACATTTTACTCAGTAGCCTAACCAGCTTTTGGGAGATGGTTGGTGGGGTCATGTAGATGTGCAGTAAGGTTTTGGAATTTCGATTTTGCCCCGGGGGGTCAAATGGGGGTCGAAAAATGACGTTTTTTGTCCAAAAAGCCCCGTCTTCCCTGAACTCCTTCTACATTTTACTCAGTAGCCTAACCAGCTTTTGGGAGATGGTTGGTGGGGTCATGTAGATGTGCAGTAAGCTTTCGGAATTTTGATTTTGCCCCAGGGGGTCAAATGGGGGTCGAAAAATGACGTTTTTTGTCCAAAAAGCCCCGTCTTCCCTGAACTCCTTCTACATTTTATTCAGTAGCCTAACCAGCTTTTGGGAGATGGTTGGTGGGGTCATGTAGATGTGCAGTAAGCTTTCGGAATTTTGATTTTGCCCCGGGGGTCAAATGGGGGTCGAAAAATGACGTTTTTTAAGCAAAAAGCTCCGTCTTCCCTGAACTCCTCTTACATTTTACACAGTAGCCTAATCATCTTTTGGTAGATGGTTGGTGGGGTCATGTAGATGTGCAGTAAGCTTTCGGAATTTTGATTTTGCCCCAGGGGGTCAAATGGGGGTGGAAAAACGACGTTTTTTAAGCAAAAAGCTCCGTCTTCCCTGAACTCCTCTTACATTTTACTCAGTAGCTTAACCAGCTTTTGGGAGATGGTTGGTGGGGTCATGTAGATGTGCAGTAAGGTTTTGGAATTTCGATTTTGCCCCGGGGGGTCAAATGGGGGTCGAAAAATGACGTTTTTTGTCCAAAAAGCCCCGTCTTCCCTGAACTCCTTCTACATTTTACTCAGTAGCCTAACCAGCTTTTGGGAGATGGTTGGTGGGGTCATGTAGATGTGCAGTAAGCTTTCGGAATTTCGATTTTGCCCCAGGGGGTCAAATGGGGGTCGAAAAATGACGCTTTTTGTCCAAAAAGCCCCGTCTTCCCTGAACTCCTTCTACATTTTACTCAGTAGCCTAACCAGCTTTTGGGAGATTGTTGGTGGGGTCATGTAGATGTGCAGTAAGGTTTTGGAATTTTGATTTTGCCCTGGGGGGTCAAATAAGGGTCGAAAAATGATGTTTTTTATGGAAAAAGCCCCATCTTCCCTGAACTCCTCTTATATTTTATTCAGCATCCTAATCATCTTTGGGAGATGGTTGGTTGGGTCATGTAGATGTGCAGTTAGGTTTCGGAATTTTGATTTTGCCCGGGGGGTCAAATGAGGGTTGAAAAATGACGTTTTTTATGGAAAAAGCCCAGTCTTCCCTAAACTCCTTTTTTGTTTTAAACAGTGGTCTTATCATCTTTTGGGAGAGTTCACTCTTTTGAAATTTTGTTAAAACATCAAGGTCAAGGGGTAAAAAATCATAGCATGTTGGGAGCCTCTTGTTATGGGTAATGTTCACTTGAAATGTGAAAGTCAAATCTCTTCTCAATGAAAAGGAAATACAACATTAATGAAAACTAAGTTAAACTTCAAGGTCAAGGTCACAGAGTCAAAAAGTCATGATACATTTTGGAAGGTCTTATCACAGGTAATATGAATGCCCTTTCATTTATCTTTCAAAATGATCAATTCAAAGCAATTAATTTTTTTAAGGAAATTAGGTCAAACTTCAAGATCATGGGTAATGAAAATCATATTGTATGTAGAATGGTATTGTCCCATTTAATACTAATAAACATATTTAATATAAAAGTCCTATCTCTTCTCATTCAAAATATACGACCATGATGACCAAGGTTAAATTTATTGTGACAGATAGGCAGATTGACAAACAAATATTTAATGTACCCTACCTTTAGCAAAAATGGGGACAATAAATGTCTTTGCTGTTCTTGAGAAGAAGATTTATGTTGGAACAAGATGTGTTTGTGAAACACTACGCGCCCGGCGGCAACAAAGTTAAAAAAATCTTCTTTTAGCATATTGATCACAGTCAAGGTCACAAGGTCATTGACCATGGTGTCATTCGAAAGAACTTAATCAGTGGAGTATGCATACTAAATATGAAGTCCCTATCTCCCATGGTTCAAAAGTTGTGGCAAAAAGTGTAAAGAGCTATTTTTAGCATATCCGTCACAGTCAAGGTCACAAGATCATTGACCTTGCCGTCGTTTGAAAGGACTTTATCGGTGGAGTATGCATACCAAATATGAAGTCCCTATCTCCTATGGTTCAAAAGTTATGACAAAGTGGAAAAAGCTATTTTTAGAATATAGGTCACAGTCAAGGTCACAAAGTCATTGACCATGGTGTCATTTGAAAGAATTTAATCGGTGGAGTATGCATACCAAATACGAAGTCCTTATCTCTGATGGTTCAAAAGTTATGGCAAAAAGTGTAAAAAGCTATTTTTAGCATATAGGTCACAGTCAAGGTCACAAGATCATTGACCTTGATGTCATTTGAAAGGACTCTATTAGTGGAGTATGCATACCAAATATGAAGTCTCTATCTCCTATGGTTCAAAAGTTATGACAAACAGTGGAAAAAGCTATTTTTAGCATATGTCTTAGTCAAGGTCACAAGGTCATTGACCTTGAAGTCATTTGAAAGGTTTTTATTAGTGGAGTATGCTTACCAAATATGAAGTCTCTATCCCTTATTGTTCAAAAGTTATGGCCAAGGTTAAAGTTGACAAACAGACAAACAGATAAACAGACAAACAGACAAACAGACAGGACAAAAACAATATACGCCCGGGATCTATCGATCCGGGCGCTTAAAAAGTACCCTGCATATTTAAATGTAAATTGGTTGAAATTAGCCTAGTGGTTCTTAAGAAGTTAATGTGAAAAGTTTGCAGATAAACAGATGGACAACAGAAATCAGTACATTTCAGAAAACAGTATGCTTATAAATAGTTAATCAAGGTGCTTTGGGTAGCAAAATAAAGCTAAACTGGTATATCTAATTCATCCGCAGAGCTTAGTATATTTCAATATGCACAACCTTTTCAACTCTTATAATTATTTTTTAAAATTTATATCACCATGTCTCATTCAAGGGAGAACTAGAGATATGACCAGATGTATATCTGTTGAATATAAAATATGTACATGTATTCTGTGTTTTTTTTTAGTAATTTGTTTGTTTGTTGTGACAGCAACTGTTATGGCAGCTTTTGGCAAAGGTTGAAGTTTCTCAGATGTAAGTCAAACTCCAAGGTCAAGGTCAAAGGGTCTAAATTGTTGGTATCAAAGGGAAAGTCTTGTCACAAGGAATACACATGTGAAAAAAGGGAGAAATCCCTAGAACTTCCTCACCTGTTCAAAAGTTATTGCCAAGGTTAAAGTTAAATTGGATTCAACTCTAAGGTCTAGGTCAAAAATAATTATACCTGTTGAAAGTTCACAATGATTACCCATGTAAGAGCATGAAAGTCCTAGCACCACCTGTTCAAAACTTACGCCAAGTTCAAGGTATTTTTCTTGTAAAATTGGGTCAAAATCCAAGGTCAAGAGATCAAGAGGTCAAAATTGGTGGTACCCATTAAAAGGTTTTGCCAAAAGAAATTTACCTATGAAATATTCAAGCCATATGTATAGCCCAATCCACTTAAAAAATATGGGCAAGGTTAAAGTTTCCGTGGACAGACAAAAATACATAAACATAGGAAACAAAATATGTATAAATAGTCAATTGAAAAAATTTTCTACTATTATGGAGTCATAAGATCAATTGTCATTTCAGGTACAGGGAGTCAGTGGCTAGGGAGATCAGAACCCCCCCCCCCCCTGGAATTAGCAGTTATTTAAATAAGACTATATATGTACTGTAGAGAATAAAAATGACTTTGGACATCCTCCCCCTTAGAAAACAGGGACTCCACCATCATTGTTTTTATTATTATTTTTTATTTCCATCTCAGGAAATCTTGGGCTGATTTTTTTGACTGAGGTGTGACACCCCCCCCCGTTCTGAAAAAAAAAATTCTGGATCTGCGTCTGTTATATACTGAATGTCCGCAACGGGAGATAACTTGACAATGTGAAATTTGTCGACTGTGGCATGCGATGATCTTTGACCATGTTGACCCTTTTTGAACTTCAACCTAACCATTTGCATTTATTTATTTTTATGCAATCTATGCTAAATCTTGTACTTACCGAATGTCATAGGTCGTGACAACGAATTCATGAAATATAATCCATATAATCCAATTAAAACACAAATGATTTTAACTGACCACACTGCATCGTCAGCATACATGTGCTAAATAATCTCATTCGACAAACCTTTGCTGATTCCTTTGCCAGTATGAATTGGCCGAGGTGTGCCGAGAGGTGATATCTATAAATATGATAATGGGTGACGCAAACCCAATGTGAATGTAGAAAATAAAACTGTTTAGTACAAGAACAAATTTCAAACTATCATAATAAACTAAACTATGTTTTTTTAAAAAATGTGAGAGGGAGAGAGAGAGAGAGAGTGTGTGTGTGTGTGTGGGGGGGGGGGGGGGGGGGGGGGGAGATAGGCATTGACAAATTAATCGGGTTGTATTTTCAATGGGTTTTTTCCCCGACCAAATACTTAAATCAGTTTGCACATTTTGATAAATTCATCAAAAACGCTTTGTACTAAAATAATATTTTATGTCGTTGAGAAAGTAAATTTAAAAAGTTCCAAATTATGGGGAAATTATTTATTTGAATCTAATTAAGTAATTTACTTCAATCATTAATTAAATTCTGTTATTTCAGACTGGTTATGAATTAAGTATTTTAAAATACATATGTGAGGCTCAGAGTTGATATGGTCATCTGAAAATTTTATGTTCAATTTGACGAATACATGTACGGTGATAATTATAGAATTATTTTGACTTCTTCCTTGGAAAGTCCAATATGAATGAGTGTATATTTAGAGGCAAACACCATAGTGCGGGTATTACTGTCTCATGACAGCATCTAGTTTGAAATGTAAGGTATACTGAGATGATAGTGAGTTCGATGCAGGACGCCGTTTATTTCAATACATGTAGACAAACGAAATAATTAACGTCGGTGCTGTGAACGCGCACTGAAGCGGTCCAATTCACCTCGAAGAAGAGCGTTTTAAGATCATGGAGGACCATCTGTGTGACACAGCATATCCTCTACAGTGTTTTAAGATGTTTTACTCCTACAAAAAGTGCTATCCTAACCAAAGAAAGAAAAGAACAATGATACATACATTATTTACACAGGCGCTTGTTTCATACAGTAAGCTTAGATTTCTACTATATGATAACACAAGGTATCCATCTTTCTCGAGACAAAAAATGTAGGTCACCAATTCAACCCCCTGTTTTATTTATTATCCGCAGATGGAGACAGAAACCCCGCATGTAATGGCTAGCGGAATCCCCCTTCTTGGACCTCATGTATATTTCCTTACCTCACCCCCTCGCGAACTTAAACACTGGCCATAAAATTACACGCTTCGTCAGCCGAAAGAAAAAGTACATCTCTAAACAGCTCAGCACTTCCGGTTTGGCAACTGTGATATGATACACAAGTTCTCATTGGCTAATGTACTCTCGGGAGTTTTCCATGCAATTGTATAAGACACAAGAGAAAACCGAAATCTTATTTTGGCGCAAATTTGAAAATCGATATTGTTCTAGGTTTCTGACAAATATTTTGTAAGATGACAACGTTTGGGTAATGTTTAAGACGATTGAATAGTTATTATTTAAGCAAAATTATTTTGATAAGGACCTCTCTACACCAGTGCAAAATGTACTAGTAGCCAATGAGAACTTGTGTATTATATCGCAGTTGCCAAATCGGAAGTACTACTTTAATGCAAAGTGAGATTCAAAGATATGAAAAATGCAAATTTAATGTCAATTTTAGTCAAGGTGTGAAAAGTTCATCACCTCAAATAGTTGACTGAAGAACGTTAATTATGCATGTGAGATATTGAACACGAAGCGAAATGTGCTCGCACAATCTCGCTCAATGTATAAATCAATTTGCAATATTGTTGTATGTATTGAAGGTCACTGTTCATGACAATGTAAATTCGTGGAAACAGGATAGGTTTAATTAATTCCTTATATATTCATCTCTAGGGATTCTCATCGAAATAAGCGTATACAGTTTTTGAAGCGGACATTAAAAATAACAACGCTATTGGACTTCACAAATCTAAACAATAATAGCGCCTGTTGATCATATAATGTTGATTTTATTTTATAATAAGATGACAACTTATCAATGTTTTAGGCGAAAAATATTTAAAATATTTCTTAAAATCTTGTTGTATTATATTTCCTAAAATCTTGAAAGTTTAGAGAAAGTTAAGTTTCATTCTACAGCTAAACATGCATCTGAATTGTTCAAGTCTGATATTTGATTCTGATCTGATAATTTTTTTTTATGACTTTCGTGATTTATTGGAGAATAATGTCTGCGGCATTTCTTTGATCTCGGCAATAATCGTGGTAGAATTGTATTAAACAACGTCTTAAAGCAGGTTTTGGTATTTAATATTACATGAAAGTAATTATGCCGAGCGACACTAGTTTTTGAGACGCGGTTTTGAAACATTTCTCTTGTTATTCATATCCATCCCAGTTTTCAACATTGTTTACATTGAGCTGCAACTTGTCCGTCGGTCTCATCTGCACAGAATATGTATCTTAATTTAAACTTAAACATACCTGTTCAAAGGACAGTGTTGAACTAATTGCGGTTCATATCTTATTTTTTTTTAAAGTCTGCAAACTACGATCGAGTCATATATCTCTGAATTAACAGGTCCCCGAGTGTCAAGGATTGATAATACTTTGTATTTTAAATTATAGGGGTGTTTTGAAAGAGTTTTGGTATTGAAAGTGTGATTAGTAAATATAAGCTAATGTGACCTCCGCAGGTATGTTAAGGTTACAACAAAATATTTACATTCCGTATATTTCCTTATGAAATTCATTAGAAATCCACGACATTCAAATTTCTATAACACACGCCGAAACCTTGTCACCGCGCGTTAGAATACACAGTAAGAACTACATGCATTTTCTTTAATCTAGGAACAACAAATTGCTGTCCTTTAAAGAAGGACTGCAATTTGTGGACCATTTGCATGTTTTTCTAGCCAAAATTCAATTACGAAAATTTCAAGGTGTATTGAATATTCATGAAGGCTTGTTCATATTTTCTACAATGATCTGCCTACTTATGACTGATGTAGTCTCAAAGCAAAATTGTTAAATTTTATCTCCGATAAGCGGCCTTTAGTTTTGTCAAATTAAAAAAATCGGGCTATTGTGATACACGTACATGTAACCCATAAGGGCTGGGACTTGACACCTTTTATGGATTTATTCGGAAGAAATCTATCATGGGAAAATAGAATTCCGATGGTTTACGTGTAGCACAACTCTGTGGTAAACAGATTTTTTTGTCGGAGCCCCCCTACCCCCTCCCCCCCCCCATCAAAAGCCATTGCTACAGTCCTCTATCAAACGGTCTTTGGATTGCCAATATATCTTATTTTTCTGCGAACCTTGATGCACAAAACTAATGCCTGTGAAAACTTGTACTATCTTTTAAAAACTAGAACTAGTCGTTAAATGACGTTTTTCATTCAAGTTAAGTTACGTGTATGTTCAAGTTCTTCCTACTTTTTTAAAATGCTTGTTCTATAGAATCAATATTTAGTTTGTATATAAAAGTATATGTATAAGAGAAATTTGGATCAGCCGATGAATATGTTAATGCGATATGCGGATTTAACAGTGCGATTTGCAAACATATGGCATATTCTAATTAAAATCAGGCGAATTGTTCTACGGGCAAGTTACCAAGGTGCGAACTCTCAAGCATTCTTGCGCATGCGTAGCCTGTCGTTTGCCCATGGCATCCGGTTTAACATCGCTTATATATTTACTGCGTGGATAATACGAGAAATTCGGATCAGCCGATGAATATGTAAATGTGATATGCGGATTTAAAAGCGCGAATTGCAAACATATGGCAAATTCTAACAAGCATTCTGAGAGTATTGCATAAGCAATACATGTCCCCTACCGGGTTCCCCTTTTTCTTCAGGATGCCATTTTTTAGTGTGCAAAAGTCATGTCCAAGGTTAAACTGAAAGATTTTCAAGTTGTAAATGCCTTAAATCTAATAAAATAATAAACATTAAGACGACAATTCAACTCATTTATCCATCGTCTTTTCCTCGCTTCATATTTTTGTCGACAATCGGAAGTTAGCGCAGTTCGAACCCGATCTTAATTAAGCGATTATGAAAAATATTCAAAATGCCATAATTCTGTCAGAAATCAATGAAGCGAAACGAAATTCAAACTTGATCTGTAACTCATTAAGATACACTCACTTACCAAAATTCAGCTTAATATCTGCAAGCGTTTAGAAAAAAAGTGCGGAAAACCAAGTGAGAATGAAAAATATTCAAAATGCCACAATTCTGTCAAATATTAATGAAGCGAAACGAAATTCGAACTTGATCTGTAACTCATTAAGATACACTCACGTACCAAAATTCAGCTCAATATCTGCAAGCGTGTAGAAAAAAAGTGCGGAAAACCAAGTGGGACAGACTGACGGGGACAGACAGACAGACGGACAGACAGACAGACAGACGGACGGACGGACGGACGGACGGACGCAGAGGAAACCTATAGTCCCCTCCGGTTTCACCGGTAGGGGACTAATAAGAATCAGGCGAATTATTCTAAGGGCAAGGTACCAAGGTTCGAACTCTCAAGCATTCTTGCACATGCGTAGTCTGTCGTTTGCCCATGGCATCCGGTTTAACCTCGCTTATATATTTACTGTGTGGACCCTGAAACAAAATGTACAATGTTTTGACACAATTTAATTAAAAACTATAACCCTGTTAAATTAACGTTAAAATACTACAAATGTGCGTTTAAAATTAATTTGTCACTTTTTTCCTCGCAAAGACTTCTAAGTCCTTTGATTTCAGATTTTTTAAGTAAAAATTTCACATTTATTTTAGTAAATATGCATGGCTGATACAAATCTTAGTAAATCAACAGAAAATTGCACTCTTACCAAAAGTTCATAAAAAGTAATCATCTACATAAGTAGATATCCTTCATTGTGATTAGTTAGCTTTTTTGCAAATATCGTAAAAATGAAGCAAAAAGTTTTTATTTGGATGTCATAACCACCTTTAAACAAATTCAAAATATGGTAGTCACTTTTTTTGTTTATTACAGATTAACATGCAAATTTTAGTGTTGGTTAAAGGTGGTTATGACATACGTAGGAATTATCTAACACAGCCACCCTCTTGTGTTTTCCTATATCTCTAATGCTAAAACGGACCGATAGTACCTTACTTTGTGACCCTATATCATTAAAATACTAATGTATAATTAACCAACCAATATTCATCATTGAATTTGAACATAAGCCTCGTGATTCATGCAATTTGTAAGGGAAACATAATATCTGAAAATTTGAAGTCAATGTAGGCCGCAAAACGGCCTTATAAAGAATGATCCTTTCATGACCTTGAGGTCAATTTAAAAGTAATATACTGATGGCACTTGATCCCACCACTGATGTTTAAGAGGTCAGAATTTGATCCGCTCCAATTTTGTATTATTTAATACTCTTTTGAGTTAGGATATTGTTTCTGATCTCCTTATATTTCATAATATATGGCATACTTTATAATGTTTAACAAATATTCTGTACTTGATGGTATTAAAGTAATTATAATTATTTACCGAATTTGATTTGACAATAAAACTGAACTTCATTTGTTATTATTTTTCTTTTATAAAATTCTTCATAATGGCTTTACCTTTTTGAATCTTGGTATCAAGTGTTCTAATGACTCATAAAATACAAATTATTAAACATAATAGAGAAAAACAATTTTTGTTTGTTGATTATAAAATCATACACTGACAATATATATTTTAACTGACTTACTTGCATAAATTTCATTAATATTTAAAATAAAAAGAACAAGCACGTGTTGTTGAATCGTATTTTGATAACCATATTCAAACTTGGGTGCATTACGTAACAACCGGAACTAGCTAGTAACTATTAACTAGTACGTAAAATTTGCAAAATGTCAACGAACAACTTTCCGAAACGCGACAAAGGACAAAAAATGGCGGCATTTCGAATTAGTTGAAGTACGTGAACATGTATAAATTTACAGTTATGAAAACGTATTCATTTAATTATTTGATTAAGGGGCCAGTAAAAATTTTGGTGGGCCAGTAAAGTTAGAAAGTTCACTGGTCCGACTGGCCAGTTAGTTTGCCCTAAATTTATCCTGTCCATTCAAAACATTTAAAAATAGTCATATTCGGATTCCTCGACAACATTTAAAATGGTTAGAAATATATGAATCGAGTGTTTGTTGTAGATATTGAAATCCACTAAGCATCATGTGCTTGCATAATAAAGCGAGCATCTTTCCCGATGTATAAATTAATTTGAATATTATTATTATGTATATTGAAAGCAGCTGTTCATGCCTTGTAAAGTCAATCAAACAAGAAAATCCTTATTTACCTCAACAGATTCTCATTAAGATACTTTAATTATATGTGGCAGACGGAGCACACATTAACAATCAATCATATTTTATGAAACCATATGCGACTGCGCTGGTTGATCATATAATGTTTTTTTGTCCCCAGCTTTCGCATAAGCGAGGGAACGTTAAATCTCTTTTGTCTGTCCGTCTGTCGGTTTGTAAGCCTGTCCGCCCGTCAAATCAACGTTGACCTTCGTCATTCATAATAAACATGTATATAACATGTGATAAAACTTAAATACATGTATACTGTGTAAATTTTGCTAAATTCACAAATCTATTTATAGCTTGCTAGCTGTGAAACACTTACAAGAACACACCAGCCAAATGAGTAAAAACGTAAACAATTTTGATGATAAAAATAATTAAGAATATTAAATAGACTCACAATTACATTACACAAAAATTGACAAAATAAACATTTTCGTAAAACATTTACTTTTTACAAAAAGCAATAGCATGACAAATATTGTCGTCTAGTCCAGTAATCGTATCAACATAAAAGGAAATAGTCATTTCTAATAGGCAATACGCTGTTGATTTATATAAATGTCGAGTTAAGGTAATTCCACCCTCCTATGATGTCATAGGTTTTTGCAAAAACTGTAATTAGTTTAAATTCACACCTAATAGAAAAATATCTTTTGGAAGAATGCTTTACAATAGGTGTAATGATAAATATTGTTTAGTTAAAGAATTTTAAAAAAGCATATTTTCTATATTTAATCAATTATTCAATCTTTAAAAAATGTTTACAAGGGCAATAACTCCTTCTAAGTTCTCCTCATTCAGGCATTGGCTTTTCCGTAAAATAATTTACCTGATATTCACAATTCAAAAGTATCTTCTAAGTAGGAAGTATTTAGGAACACTCTGCATCAGAATTATGCATTTTAACCAGTTTTTACATATTTTTCTCAATACTGTTTACAAAAAATGTACAATTTTTTACGTTGACATACACTTCTGTTTATTTATGTTTCACATCTTAAATAATATGGTGACCTATACATTTTTTGCAATAAATGGAAAGTTTAAAGTATATTGAATGAAAATAGATGCAGTTTTTGTAGTTTGAACCTATAAAATTGTGAGGGTGGAAATTCCTTAAAGGCCACAGCAAGTGTTTTTTCTTTTCACTTATTAAATACAATTTCTGCTTCTTATGAATACAAACATAGTACTGCAAATAACGAGGCTGTTACTGGTGGGAATTCCCATAGACTGCTGGAAGACTTGGTATCCAAAAACCATAAAGATATTGTCAATCAGAAACTCGAGCATCTTATTGATGTAGGCTTCAGACTTTTTGTGCAAACAGTCAGATGGTGTTTAACAAATGATTTTGTATGTGGTCAGTGACAAGGTAAGTAGAGGACAAGATAGGGTTAAGGCTGAATCTGGCCCCTTATTTGATCATAACAATGGTAAAATTGTGATAGTTTGTAGTTAAAAAGTTAAAATGATGCTTACTTGAAAACAAGCTCTAAATTAGATTTAAAGCTTGCATGGAAGCCACTTCGTGTCGAAGTAGGACATTATCTAGAATTTCCTCAATTCTGGTGGAATTGCATCAAATTTGAGATACTTTTCTCTTCGGTAAACATAGAGCACAAGTTTGCCTATCTGTGATTTTTACACATAAACTTATGATACTAGTACTAGAGTGTAAAATATATCGATTTGGTAGGGAGGCAAGCTTGTGCTCTTTTTTCTGAAAAATTGATTGATTGTATATTGTTTAACGTCCCTCTTGAGAATTTTTCACTCATATGGAGACGTCACCGATGCCGGTGAAGGGCTTCAAATTTAGACCTATACGCGACACTCAGGGCCATTGAGGAGTGACGGTTCTTTATCGTGCCAACGCCTACCGTGACACGAGACCTACGTTTTTAAGGTCATATCCGAAAGACCCGTGACTGTCACTTCTAGTGCCGAGCGCTTGGCGAAGGAACAGTCACTACCTTTGTTTACGTCTTTGTTTGTTAGGATATTTCTTTGAAGTTACGCCTGTTACGGAAATGATTATAGTAATTCAAATTCATTTTGGTTGTTGTTCTATATAAGTCCATCCTTAAAATAATGCTTACTTGTCCTCTCCCAACTCAGAGTTAAATTATTGGGTGGGTAGGTAGTTTAGCGTTTAAATATTTTTTCAGAAAGTTTCAACATATTTCTTAACGGAATAAGAGGTCTAAAAACATAAATGTTCTGAAATGAAAAATTAAAATTTTCGAGTAGGGTCATCTTTAGTCAGTCGGTTAGGAGAGGGCAACCAGACATTTTTTAAAATATGGCATAATGATAAATTATCAACATTTAAATGTTCTTGAGACGATTTTTTCAAGTACATGCATATTTGCAAGGTAAACTTTGATCGTTGTCAATAGCTCAGTGAAGTCTGTGTTGAGTAAAAGCCCTGATTATTTTTGTCTTGGTAATAAAACAAAATAAGGCTAACT
>NW_026931217.1:0-46452 GCF_032062105.1 Saccostrea cuccullata | reverse complement strand
TATTGTATGATAAAAGATGACATATAAAGACAAAAGAGATAATTAACAATGAGTCTTTGCAACCTGTGCAACATATATATAATGACCACATTACATAATACACAACGAGTCGTTGCACAATGAAGATTGGTGCAACTTATATATATAGACAGCATAATAATTAACCTTGACCTTACATGTGCAAGTCATATCATATATAATATAAACATCATACACATTAATAAAATAAACAATCAAAAGTGGGGAAAATTAACCAAAATGGTAGAGATCACTTTGCCATGAAAAGGTACACAATTTTATGAAGACTATTTAAAATGTTTTGATAGGAATTTGCTTGGTCATAATAAATTTCAATAAGATTTGATAATTTGAAATGATTTACAAAATCTTAAATTTATGAAAAGAATAAGATGATGCTTGCACATAGATGACATGTACTTAAGCTTATAGACTATATACAAAAACACTCGGTGCACATGCAGTATACCATAACAAACCTCAGATGTTCAAATAAAATGATAATTATGAAAATGCATTTAAAATACATGATGCTATAGAAATGTTATATGCTTACAACATAATCCTTAAATGATCGTATGAGAATTGAAAGGAATATTTATCGTTTAACAACAAAACATCTTTTCGCAGGTTCGACTTCATGTTGGGCGGAAGTGTAAACAGAGAGTAAATTTAGAAACAATCACGTGACCCGAAAGTTTCCGGAAACACAGTTAACAATATTACAGAATTTTCTCAATTTATAAAAAAAACATTATTACAGAACCAAAGCAGGGTTTTTGTAAAATATACCTTATTCAAGCCAAAATATGATAATTTTGATATTAAGAAAAGTCGTAACACATTTCTATGTAATTTCAGGTAAAATACAAGAAAAATACCTTACAGTAATTTGTTCTATAGTATAAGTAATGAAATGCATAAAAATAATAAACCACATCTGACCATAACAGTTTGAAATTATTAATGACATTTATAACACAATTATTAAAGTATATAAAAATAAGTGTCCTACCTGAAAATATATGACCAAGATGAAATATTTTTCTACGATGTTTTATTCTTGAGGTTCCAGCATAAAGTGACGCGCTGGGTACCCGACGTAAAAATTAACTTGGTCAAGGTGAGGAACACAAAGGGAATTAATTAAGAAAACATTGAGTAAACTACTACATTTCCCTGTGGCGGGCCTCATTAAAAAAAGATATGTACAAAGCCGAGAGGACAAAGACAGGTAATCCGATGGGTTGACACTGATTGAGTCAATCCGACATCAAATGAACTTCTTAATTGAATTGCGTAATACTGCGTAAAAGTGTTTTTGGTAAATAATTGTAGATGTTCTCATGACAGCCGAAAGGTGATAATATTTGAAAAACAACTTAATTTTCTTACATTGAGATACAAAATTCAAAAAGCCATTGTGACATTGTCTGTAATTAAATAGGAAATGGGGAATGAAATACGATCGTAAAATAAATAAATCAAAATTTGCTATTCGAAATGAGAAATTATAAATAAATGAAATTATTTTAAAATCAGTATAAAAATATTGAGAATAATGTAATTTTATCAGATAGGTCAATTTGACCTTATGATAAGTCCCTCCTGGTTCGAAAAATTTTTGTCCTCAAAAATAAAAATACTGGTGGGGGGGATATGAAAAGTAAGGATATTTTATGTGGCACAATAATGTAATGCATACACATCAATGAATAGTTCAAAATGGTATAACAGGACCATCATGGGTTGGAGATAAAATATATACATCATATGGTTGACATCAAGGTTTTAATATGAAAAAAAAATATATGTACACGATTGGTTGTGCAAAAAATCTAAAATGTACATCCATGGTGATGTGAAAAAAATACGACAGTGGTTGTTGTGAAAAAGGTTATCAACATCTATGGTGATATGAAAAATGTACAACAATGGTTGTTGTGAATAAGGTAATCAACATCTATGGTGATGTGAAAAAATATACAACAATGGTTGTTGTGAATAAGGTAATCAACATCTATGGTGATGTGAAAAAAATACAACAATGGTTGTTGTGAAAAAGGTAATCGACATCTATGGTGATGTGAAAAAAAATACAACAATGGTTGTTGTGAAAATGGTAATCAACATCTATGGTGATATGAAAAATACAACAATGGTTGTTGCGAAAAAGGTAATCAACATTTATGGTGATGTGAAAAATATACAACAATGGTTGTGGTGATGTTGTAACATTGGTTGTTACAAAAAGGAATGAGAACATATTTACATACATATGAGTAAGCATGTGTAGAAAAGTTTATCAGTAAAAATATTTACATACATAAGACGTGAAAAATGAACTTGACAAAACATTGCGCTCACACTTTCACACTGTAAGAATTGTTATCCAAGATGTTCACTAAATTACTGGAGTAATTGAAAATATTGGTGATGAGATAATAAGAAGTATGCCGTGTAAGGTTGTCGTAAGAGTGAGCGAAGTTTGTATGCTTTGATGTGTGAAAGGTGAATTTTCGTTGGAATGTGGACTGTTTTGTTGGTGTGTTTGTTTTGAACCATGAATTCTGGTGCATCAAGTGTCAAATTTGCTCCATTCCATGTTCTGCGAAGAATGATGTTGTCAATATGTTGTGGAGGTTGAATGTGCCAATTGTCTGGGCAAAGTGGAAGGGTGGTTATGGGGATAAGCATGCACTCTGCACCAGTGGTTAGTTCAAGGTGGATAGTTGTTTTGTGATTGCTTTTAAATTTTCTCCAAAGTTTGTGTGCATAAAAGCATATTAGAAGTGTTGTGAGTACGGACAGTGTCACATAAGGCCAAGGAGTGGTAAATGAGGTATACACATGCTCAAGAATTGTTATTTGTTTTTCAGTGTTAGGAGGGGTCGAATATAATAGTACTAAATCAGGGTGAGGGGTGGGTAATGCTTTAGCAGTGTTAGGGAGCTGTGTTAGCATGATAATTGTTGTAAGCTTTCTGATCTTGAAAAAGGACCAAATACAATAAATCATACAAATTAGTACAAGTGCAGAAGCGATTAGTGCAATAGTGCCACTTGTATCTGGGAATGAGTCCACTGCAAAATCAACTTGACCATCTAACATGGATTCTGCCAAAGATTGAAAAACTGTTGCATCTTTCTTGGCTAATTTAGCCATTTTCTTTAAATTTAGGTGTTGTTTTTGATCAGCCGCCAAATAATGAGAAAAAGAATGATTAAAAATTTTGAAATTTGGAACTTTTAGATTAAGGAACTCTTGAAAAGATGTGTCGCCAAATATTGTCGAATGGTATTTAGGGTAAAAAAATTCTTGAATGAGAGCCAAGTTGACTGGGTGAAGGACCGTGACTGATTGTGAGTTATTGTTACATGAACCCATTCTAGGTGGTAAAAACAAGTTACCTGAAGTCACTGAACACAAACAAGGTATCTGCATAACACAGAAAGGGCATCCTTTGATAATTCTTTGGCCTGATTGACAATCAAGAGCAATCATGGGGGTTTGGTACATAAGAGTATTAGATGGAGATAACTCAATGATATTTGGTTTGATTTCATTAACCAAGAAACGAAAGTTACACAATTTGTGAACAGATTCTTTTTGGTTGTAAAACAATGATGAGATGCAAGAGGGTGATGCAGATGACGTAAGCGCTAAATGAAAAGAACAAAACAATACTGAAGATCCAATGCATTTAGATAACTGATGTGGTGACATGACCGTAAAATGTTGATTGTCATGAGTGTGTGCAAAATATTTGGGTACATCCATGAGTTGTGTTGCATGTGAGGTAGAAGAGTTCACAGGAACTGGAAATGAGTAAATATTATACAATAACAATGGTTGCTTGAATGGAGATATGGGAATTTTCAATGTTAAGAACAACGTAGAGTGAACTCTTGCATACAGAAAGTCACCATATGAAAAATAATACAGGGGATCTTTGTGAATGATAGTAAACTGAGGAAACTTCTTATCAATGATACTTTGAATTTGGTGTATAGAGGAACGAATTGCATGTGGAGTTATCAAAAAGGGAGATAATTTTCCTTTGACGAGTTCATGGATACTTAGTTTCACATGATCGAGAGCCTGTTCTAGTTGTGATGTGGCATTTGTTTGTTTCATGATTAATTGTTCCAACAAAACGAACTCATGTTCCACGGAATCCATTGAACTGTGTAGAAGGTCAGTGAGGGCTACTGTGTCTTGATGGTTCTTCTGCACTGCACTCATCATGTTATTAAATCTTGCATCAACCGAGAGTATAAATGAGGAAAGATGTCTTTCTTGAATAGCCATCGCTTGAGCAATTTTCACATTGTTTCGGTTAAGGGTTTGCATGTGTCGTTGTAATGTTGCAATGTCATCAGAGGTTGCTGTCCCAAATAGTGATTTTGATATTTGTCCCACGAAGTCAAACAAGCCACGTTTGGATCTGGATGAGCCAATGAAGGTTTTTGGCCGTGGAAGGTGATTCTGTGGAAGCAGCTTATGAATGTCATGCACAGTCGAGTTAACTTTGGCCATTGTTTGGGTCCGGAGGGCATTTAGTGTTTTTAAAATGTGTTGTCCGTACTTACAATATGGGGAGTTGTTACAATAAAGTTCTCCAGGTAGGTATACTTTCTTTGGTAGTGGGATTTGAAATGTGTGTGTCCAATACTCCTGTCCGAGGTAGAGTTTCTGGTGTTGCTCAAATAGGATACCATAGTTCAAACGCTGGAATGTGGTAGCATTACCAAAGGGCACAATACCAAGAAGGGAGACAAAACAAATGATGAGGATTGTAGTCGAGAGTCCTGGGGTACCTACAGAAGGAAGTAAGGAAGTATAAGGAAATGGTCATGTATTCATTGTTGATATTAACACAATCAATATAACAATAACAACTTTTTGATCAACATGTAAGATATTAACAATGACACATAAGGAGTGGCTTAAAGAGCAAAGATAGAAGGAGGACTGTAGGAAAGGACAGGTACAGGATAGAACTTGGGACTAAATGTATCATCTACTTGAAACAAGTCAGTTTTGTTTTCTTCTTGCGAGCTAAACCCTGTTGTGTTTTGGTAAGGTGAAAGTCACGCACCATATCAGGAGGGAGGTTTTCTTCAGGTTCCCAAGTGCGCTCACTATAGTTACGCCATTTGACGCGGAAGAACTTTTTACCATTTCGGAATCGGTAGCGAAGAAGCTTCTCCGCATAGTATATTTCATCAGGAGTGTCAGGATGGGTATTTTGACTGGTTGTGGGTTGATTTGTTGATGTAGGAGCGTTGTGCTGAGTAGGCTGAGGAGTCTGACGTTGTTTATGTGGAACGGCTTCTTGATTCTCATGCGTAATGATTTGTGGTTCATTTTCTTGATGCTCTTGTGGAGGCACATGTGTGTCAACTCTTGGTTCAGCCCGGGGAGGGGGGTTAAGGCTAGGTCGATGGTCTGGGTTGTCATATGGCTTCAATCGGTTGGCGTGAATGAATGATTTAAGTTCTTTGTGATTTGCGCACCTACGAAGTTTGTACGTGTTGTTTGGTCCAATGGCTGATATATAGAATGGGCCATCCCATGGGTTGTGTAGTTTGGGCGAAAGACCAACTGGAACTTTCGTGGAATGCAGCAACACAGATTGTCCAACATAGAAATTTGGTGCCTCTTTTGCTTTTTTATCATATTGTTGTTTTTGTTTTTGCTGAGCTTCTTTGCTGTTTTCTTTCGCTATGTCCTTGACGATTTTGAGGTGTGACATGAGGTCACTGACATGAGTCTTGGCGTCTTTGCTGAGTCCTTCTCTTGGGATAAGCGACGTATCAAAAGGAAGGTTCATTTCTTTACCAAAAAGAAGATGGTAGGGTGACAGTCCAGATGATTGAGTGCTTGGGCTCATTCGGATTGCCATCATTACTCCTGGTAAAAGGTTGTGCCAATTTGTTTGTTCTGGATTAATATAAGTTCGAAGACACTGTGCTATTGTACTGTTCATTCGCTCACATGCAGAGTTTGTTTGTGGATGGTATGAACTGGTGAAATGCCTGGTAACTTGGAAGATTTCACACACTGCAGTCACTAGTTTACTAAGGAAGTTTTGTCCTCGGTCACTTATAATCACACGTGGAGCTCCATATCTTGCGAATATTTCCGAGAAAAGTACCCGTGCTATTTCTTTGGAATCCTGGGTTTTGAGGGGGAATGCCTCTGGAAATTTGCTAAAGGAGTCAACTACTAGCAGAATGTACTTATGACCATCAGCTGAAGGAGTGAGTGGACCAAGAATATCCATGTGTAAGCGAGCGAAGGTGTCCTCAACAGGCATATTAACTAGAGGAGCTTTTGGTAGATTGGTGTTTTTCTTAGCATGTTGGCAAGCCGCACAGGATCTTACATAATCTGCTACATTTTGGTACATTTTTGGCCAGAAGTATTTGAGTTGAATGGCTCTGTATGTTCTATCTATTCCTAGGTGAGCACCACCTGCAATGCTGTCATGGTACGATCGTAGTACGTCTTCACGTAAACATCTGGGGATTGAAAGTTGTTTGAGAATTGGTTGAGTACGTGATATTTTTTTCGAACGAGGTTGGTAGAAATGATATAGCACACCATCTAGGAAAACATAGTGATTGCTCTCCGAAATAAGTTTGTCTCTTTCTTGTTTTGATTCTGGTACAGTTCCTTGTGACAAGTATGCATACATTGGGCTAAAGTCAGTGCATTCACTTTGAAGTTTCCCAATATTGTCTAGAGTAGATATAGCACAAAGGTTTTGTGGTTGTTGGGTTTCAGGTTGAATGTCCTCGTGTGCATAGAAGAAAGTGGCTTGCGAGTGTTCATCTGTCTTTGAAACGCTTGCAATATTTGTACTGGGAAGAACGTCTTCAGGGTCAGGTGCATGTTTTGGCTGTTCTGGATAAGAACGTCTAGATAGGGCATCTGCCACATCATTTTTCTTTCCCTTTTTGTGGATGACAGTGAAATTGTAACCTTGGAGAAGGATGGACCATCTAGCTAAACGACCTGTATCATGTTTGACAGACTGTAACCATTTGAGAGCAGAGTGGTCAGTGAATACAATAAAAGGCTTGTCAGCTAAGTAGACATGATAGGTTTTGATACCCTCAATGATTGCAAGGCATTCTCTTTCAGATATAGAATAATTTCTCTCCATTTTATTCAAAGAACGACCACCAAAAGCTATGACTCTTTCCTTGCCACTTTCATCAAACTGTCCCAAAACAAAGCCTAAAGCTGAACCAGAAGCATCTGTAGTAAGGATGAAAGGTTTTGAGTTGTCAGGATAGGCTAAGACTGGTGGGGAGGTCAGAGCTGTTTTAAGCTCGTCGAAGGCAGATTGACAAGTATCAGACCACTTAAACTTGGTTTCCTTACAAAGAAGAGAAGTCAGAGGGTTGATAATAGTGCTGTAATTTTTGATGAACTTTCTGTAATAATTGCACAGCCCTAAGAAGGATCTTACATCTTTGGTGCATTTGGGTATAGGAAATGATTTGACTGCATCTGTCTTGGTTACATCAACTTGTACACCATCTTTGGTTATTACGTGACCTAAATAATGAACTTTCTTAAGAGCAAAAGAGCACTTACTAGGTTTCAAAGTAAGACCTGCAGAGGCAAGACGAGTGAAGATTTGATGTAGATGGTTAATATGTTGTTCAAAGGAATTCGAGAAAACAAGAATGTCATCTACATAGACCAGACAGAATTTCCAGTTAAGACCTCTGAGAACCTGAGTCATAAGAGCCTGAAAACTAGCAGGAGCATTGACCAACCCAAAAGGCATCCTTTTCCACTGATAAACGCCGGTTGGTGTAACAAATGCAGACTTGTGAGCCGTTTCTGGATCCATTGGTATCTGCCAAAAACCTGATGCTAAATCGAGAGTGGAGAAGATGTTAGCTTTGGAGATTCCGATGGTATCAAAGACATCTTCAAGGCGTGGCAATGGAAAGGTATGTTGTTTGGTGACAGCGTTTAATTTTCTATAATCAACAGCGAAGCGCAGTTGGCCATTCTTCTTCTTAACCATAACAACTGGACTCTGCCACATCGAGGTCGACTCTTCAATAATGTTTGCGTCAAGCATTTCGTCAAGCTGGCGGTTCATTTCTGCATTGACTTCTGGTGACTGGCGGTAAAAACGCTGTCGAATTGGAGGGGCATTGGCTGTTTCAATTCTATGAGGTTGAAGTGAACAATTACCCAGTTCTGAAAGTTCTGTAGCAAAAACAGATCTATACCTATGAAGGAAAGCAAGAAGGGTTTGTTTCTGTTGTGGATCTAAATCAGAATTTGAAAGATCAAAGTCAATTGGTTCTGTTTCACTTTCCTTCTGGAATGGTTCACTTTTGACAGGTGTGTCGAGAGATGTTACTGTATCTGGGTTCACACTGCTAGCTGTAGCCACAATTGTGTTAGTGGGGAGGGTTATTGAGTGATCATTTGGATTGATGATTTGCATCCACTGAACATCATTGTGACAGGTGTCAATGAGACATTTTGCACCTGCGAGACCTTTTTCTGGTAAAAGATGGGAGGGTTCAAGTAATACAAGTGAGTTGAGTGGTAGATTTTGAACTTTAACTTCTATAGAAGCAACAGATTTGGGGCTGATGGTAGTAGATTGACAGATATGAGCAAAACCCGACTGCAAATCAATAGCAAAGGCTTGATGGGTCACTGGGTCTTTGAGAGCAAGAGTGTTTTGAGCAAGATTGAAAATTGCCTCATGTGTTTTCAGAAAATCTATGCCAATGATAAGTGGTTGATGGAATTTCTCAAAGACCTGAAAATCATGTGTAAATGTCACACCATCAAGAGAAATAGGTAGGGTAACTACACCGAGACTACAATGTCTTTCACCACCAACAGCTACTGCTTCTGTCACACCAGTTGACTGTAACTTACACCTATCAATACCTAACTTTGTTATAATAGATGAAGCAACACACGAGATAGTTGCACCCGTGTCAACTAATGCTTGTATGGGAGTACCATAAATTTCAACACTGATTGTGTTTTTCAGAACAGGCATGATCAAATTAACTGATTCTTGTGTTTTGTTTTGGTCAGATAGAATGGGGGCATGAAATTGAGGTTGAAGGGGTTGAGTTGATTTTGCGTTGGTGCAATTGTCATTGAAAGAGTTAATTGGTCCATGCTCTGTAGGAACTGTTAGTGAGGAACATGCATTGTTAGTGACTTTGTAGTGCCCATCCTTACTAAGGATAGGCACGCACCCCTATTGGAATGAGTTGTTTTGGGATTGGTTAGTTGGGTGTTGTGTCTGTGTGAAGTTTGGTCTTAATCGTGTGCCACGGCATACATCTTCAAAGTGCGACCATGTGTTGCATTTAGAACAAAAATGATTGTAAGCAGGGCAAGTATATCTTGGATAACAAGACTTACCACACCCAGAACATGATCGTCCTCTCTGGCTCGCATCTGGAGTCTGTTGATGGGGCTGCTGCCACTGTGTCTTTCGAGGCTGCTGCCATTGTTGCTGTTGGGGTTGCTGCCATGGTTGTGGTGGGGGCTGCTGCCATGGTTGCGGGGGAGGCTGTTGCCATTGTTGCGGGGGAGGCTGCTGCCACTGTTGCGGGGGAGGCTGCTGCCACTGTTGCTGCGGGGGCTGCTGCCACTGTTGCTGAGGTCTTTTGTTTTTGTTCTGTCTTTTGTTTTGATTGTTGTACGGTGCACTATTCTGATTGTGAACCGTGGAGAATGAGCACAATTCTTGCTTTAGAGACTCTTTCAGTTCTGACGCAAAGGCTTTAAGTGTAAGTTCAGACACAGAGCCTGTATCCACGCAATCAAGTTCCGCCTTTGCAATAATTATGGCTTCTCGTAACGCCTGAAAAGTTTTGGGTTGTTTGCCGATTATTCGGCTTTTGATACTGTTCAGTAGACCGTTCACTGTAAACTGAACTTTGTAAAGTTCAGGAAGATCATGTCCTAGAGCGACTTTCTCTGCTCTGGCCAAGTACATGTCCGTGGTTTCATTAAATTCCTGTTTAATTCCCATGAGGTTGAATGTTGCCTCGTTTGGTGCGAACCTGTCTTTCAAGGATTTTTTTAGAAGTTGCATGTTTGATTTTTCTGCTGACGACAGTGTATGGTACCAGGTGGCGGCCTGGCCTTCAAAATTACAGCTTATGGCTAGTAGTGCTTGGGCATCACTTTCGTTGTGGAACTTTTGCCAGTTTTCAAAGTTTGCCAGCCAAATATGGACATTGTCAGAGCCATCGAATTTCTTTAGTTTTACACCGGTTGCCATTCTTTGTTGTTGCTGTTGCTGTTCTTGATTTATTTGTGCAGATGGTTCTGCTGGAATTTGGTGTGGTACTTGGTTGTTCTCACTTTCGATATTGTCCAGTTCACTGTCTTGTTGTTGCTGTTGTGTTGTGACACTGGGTTGCTGTTGTTGTGTGGTTTCACTGGGCTGTTGCTCTTGGTTATTCTGTAGATTTTCAGATGGTTCTGCTGGGATTTGGTGTGGTACTTGATTATATTCACTTTCGATATTGTCCAGTTCACTGTCTTGTTGTAGGGTTTCACTGGGTTGTTCTTGATTTTCTAAAATCTGACCTACTTGTTCTGACTGAACGGAGTTATCTATAGGATCATTTGTTAAGATTTCAAGTTCACTTGTTTCCTGTGATGGTTGAGTGGTGATTTGATCTATTGGGTTACTGCTGGGTTGATCCTGGGAATCACCATATAGCACATGTAGCACTTCTTGTGAAAGTTGTTCTGTAGGGGAGTGGTTGATCTGGTCTCTGTTTCTTAGGTTGTAATTGATTGGTTTCGTCTTCATTGGGATGAACCTTTTTCTTCCACCATTTGTAACGGGGGATTTTTGTTCGACTTCTGAGTTGAAAGATTCTGAAAATATATGACCAAGATGAAATAAATTTCTACGATGTTTTATTCTTGACGTTCCAGCATAAAGTCACAATTATATAATGTATGATAAAAGATGACATATAAAGACAAAAAGATAATAAACAATGAGTCTTTGCAACATACGCAACATATATATAATGACCACATCACATAATACATAATGAGTCGTTGCACAATGCAGATTGGTGCAACTTATATATATAGACAGCATATTAATTAACCTTGACCTTACATGTGCATGTCATATCATATATAATATAAACATTATACACATTAATAAAATAAACGATCAAAAGTGGGGAAAACTAACCAAAATGGTAGAGATCACTTTGCCATGAAAAGGTACACAATTTTATGAAGACTATTTAAAATGTTTTGATAGGAATTTGCTTGGTCATAATAAATTTCAATAAGATTTGATAATTTGAAATGATTTACAAAATCTTAAATTTATGAAAAGAATAAGATGATGCTTGCACATAGATGACATGTACTTAAGCTTATAGACTATATACAAAAACACTTGGTGCACATGCACTATACCATAACAAAACTCAGATGTTCGAAATAAAATGATAATCATGAAAAAGCATTTAAAATACATGATGCTATAGAAATGTTATATGCTTACAACATAATCCTTAAATGATCGTATGAGAATTGAAAGGAATATTTATCGTTTAACAACAAAACATCTTTTCGCAGGTTCGACTTCATGTTGGGCGGAAGTGTAAACAGAGAGTAAATTTAGAAACAATCACGTGACCCGAAAGTTTCCGGAAACACAGTTAACAATATTACAGAATTTTCTCAATTTATAAAAAAAAAACATTATTACAGAACCAAACCAGGGTTTTTGTAAAATATACCTTATTCAAGCCAAAATATGATAATTTTGATATTAAGAAAAGTCGTAACACATTTCTATGTAATTTCAGGTAAAATACAAGAAAAATACCTTACAGTAATTTGTTCTATAGTATAAGTAATGAAATGCATAAAAATAATAAACCACATCTGACCATAACAGTTTGAAATTATTAATGACATTTATAACACAATTATTAAAGTATATAAAAATAAGTGTCCTACCTGAAAATATATGACCAAGATGAAATATTTTTCTACGATGTTTTATTCTTGAGGTTCCAGCATAAAGTGACGCGCTGGGTACCCGACGTAAAAATTAACTTGGTCAAGGTGAGGAACACAAAGGGAATTAATTAAGAAAACATTGAGTAAACTACTACATTTCCCTGTGGCGGGCCTCATTAAAAAAAGATATGTACAAAGCCGAGAGGACAAAGACAGGTAATCCGATGGGTTGACACTGATTGAGTCAATCCGACATCAAATGAACTTCTTAATTGAATTGCGTAATACTGCGTAAAAGTGTTTTTGGTAAATAATTGTAGATGTCCTCATGACAGCCGAAAGGTGATAATATTTGAAAAACAACTTAATTTTCTTACATTGAGATACAAAATTCAAAAAGCCATTGTGACATTGTCTGTAATTAAATAGGAAATGGGGAAAGAAATGCGATCGTAAAAATAAATGAATCACACAAAGATATTTAAAATGAGAAATTATAAATCAATGAAATTATTTTAAAATAAATTTTAAGATATTGAGAAATAAGTAAATTTATCAGATAGGTCAATTTGACCTTATGATACTATTAAGAGGCTTTGTATTGCAAACTCTGAAACAGATGAATTCCTACATTTTTTTTGAATGATTGATTACATTTAGGATATTAATTATTTTTAAAAAATTCATCAATATTTTTTATCTCTTGCTAATTGAATTGATGGACTTGCCAATTATCCGATTAACCTGATTAAACCTTCTTCAACGCTTTTGCCAAATACTCCATATTTGCATAAGCAGAATTTTGTTTGCATTCATTTTTATTGGTTTTTTCCCTAAAATATTAACGTTACTTCAATCTCAACTATTGAGAACTCCATTCTCTCTTCGATTCTCCTGAAATGTTCAACTGAGAGCTCAAATATCTGCTTGATTCTGGAGAAAAATGTGCCCTTTGCTGATCTTTGGGATGAGTAACCATTTCTTTTCTACACTACTGTCAGATATAGTCAATATAACAATAAAATATCGGACAAATTATTCTCAGTATCGAGTTTACAAAAGAGATGTGCCTTTTAGATAAGGACTCTATTTCCCTAGCTGTTGATGTGTGTTTCTTTTATGTTCATACCCATCTCTTCTTACTCATCACAGACTGGGGCCACTGGATGCGGTATCAATCCCGCGAGGACCCTAGCTCCAGCAATTTTCCACAATGCCTGGTCTAATCATTGGGTAAGTTTTCCCAATTCGGTGTGATGCTTTGTAAAATTTTTATGTTCTTTGATGTAAAAGGAAATAATAGCCCCAAAAAGTACTTTTAAACATTTTTAGAATAAAAATATACTACATTATAGCTTTTTCTATCGTGTTATTTTTGTTATTCTCCTTATTGTTGATGATAAATACGAATACAGTTTATTCTCTGTTTGTAATATTCATAACAATTAATTGTTGAGAAAAGTAAAGTTTCAAGTCAAAGTATTCACTTAAGAAAAAAAGCTATTTTGCATACTAAATCTATTTTTCAAATACTATTACTTTGATTTTGAAGACTGATTAACCTTTCTAAATGATTACCTGTGTTTGCTTCAAAACAATACCACCCCCTATCAAACTGATAAAATCTACACAAAAACATTTGGAATCACGCATTTTAAAGTTCTGTGAGATTTTGCCATATTTACAATACTTATTGTTTTAGTATTTCTAAATTACATCAATCTGAGTCATGTTTAAAATTAAATCTTATTCACAATTCGGACATCGTATTTTAACAGATATTTTGGATTGGGCCAATACTTGGTGGAATTATCGGTGCATTCACTTTCGAGTACACTCGCGATTGTTCGATACAACTGAGGAATCCGCAGAATGAAGTCTCGAACCAATTTGTATACAGTCTTGGAAACAAAGATGACGCTGCCAGCAGTTTTTCGCTCAATACTGAAGTTCCGGGCGAACCGAACGAAATAATAGACGAATTATAACAAAGACTCTGTTGAGAAAGAACATACGGAAGAGAAATCTTTGTCAGTTGTCTGTTATTGCCTACTTTTTATTTCTTTTTCATCCAAACTTTGAGGAGAGCGTCAATTTTTTTTATGCGACTCTCGGCATCATTCTCTCATGCTTCAAAACTTTATGATAAATGTGACTTCAACATTTCAGTCGTCAATTTCCCTTACTTATGAAGCTATATACCCTTATCGCCTGCATAAGTCTCTTAGTTGATTCGATACGCAAGAGCACACTCTCCATATGAAAAATTTCTTAAACGAGGCAAGCTATTGACAAACAAATTCATGAAAGAAAAACAACAGTCTCATTTAATGTCACCATTTCGTAAATTCTATGGTCGATACAATGACATCAATAAATACAATCTATCATAGAGGCAAATGCTGACCAACATTATTAGTACTATCATAAGACAAAGACATGTAGGTTTTATTTTTCTATTGTAAAAATACAAGGATAAAAATGATAGAAGAAATACTAGTATGCGAGTATTACGGAAGCGTATTAGTGCCACTTGGACACTTCACTTTTTTTAATTTCTACACTTTAAAGTGTAAATTTTACACATTAATCTGTAAAATTTACACTTTAATCTGTAAAATTTACACTTTAATCTGTAAATTTTACACTTTAATCTGTAAATTTTAAACTTTAATCTGTAAAATTTACACTTTAATCTGTAAATTTACACTTTAATCTGTAAATTTTACGCATTAATCTGTAAATTTTACACATTAATCTGTAAAATTTACACTTTAAAGTTTAAATTATACACATTAATCTGTAAATTTTACACTTTAATCTGTAAATTTTACACTTTAATCTGTAAATTTTACACATTAATCTGTAAATTTTACACATTAATCTGTGAATTTTACACATTAATCTGTGAATTTTACAGATTAATCTGTAAATTTTACGCATTAATCTGTAAATTTTACACATTAATCTGTAAATTTTACACTTTAATCTGTAAATTTTACACATTAATCTGTAAATTTTACACATTAAAGTGTAAATTTTACACTTTAATCTGTATATTTTAAACTTTAATCTGTAAATTTTACACTTTAATCTGTAAATTTTACACTTTAATCTGTAAATTTTACACATTAAAGTGTAAATTTTACACTTTAATCTGTATATTTTACACTTTAATCTGTAAATTTTACACTTTAATCTGTAAATTTTACACTTTAATCTGTAAATTTTACACGTTAATCTGTAAATTTTACACTTTAATCTGTAAAATTTACACTTTAATCTGTAAATTTTACACTTTAAAGTGTAAATTTTACACATTAATCTGTATAATTTACACTTTAATCTGTAAGTTTTACACTTTAATCTGTAAAATTTACACTTTAATCTGTAAAATTTATACTTTATTTGTTTATTCACACATTTTTAAGCCAACAGACCATCTTTCGTGTATGATAAAATTTAATCCTAATGTTTTATATTAAAGTAAAACTTTTCTTTGAATATAAAGTGAAGAGCATATCAAACAAACATGCACATATTCCCGAACACAGGTGCTTAAGGACCCCCCCCCCCCCAATATAGAATCCAGGGCCTGTTAGACTTTTTCTTCACATGAATAATATATGGATGACACAATTGTGATATAATCTATAAATCCTATCAATTCAGAAAATTTGCTTAAACTAACATTTTATTGGCTTACAAATGTGTTACTGAGGATGTGTGAAGATGCTAAATGTGAATAAACAAATAAAGTGTAAATTTTACAGATTAAAGTGTAAAATTTACAGATTAAGGTGTATAATTTACAGATTAAAGTGTAAATTTTACAGAATAATGTGTAAAATTTACACTTTAAAGTGTAAAACTTACAGATTAAAGTGTAAATTTTACAGATTAAAGTTTAAAATTTACAGATTAAAATGTAAAACATCAATAGTTGATACGTTTCTAATGAGCATCTTCAAGATAAAGTAAAATAAAAACAGATTTCTCTTGACAAGGGTGAAGATCAATGTAAGAAACGTAGTTCTGTTTGTTCGGAGATCAGTACTAAATCTTAATATGGATGAACAGATATAGTAGAGGATAATTTGGGATTTGGCAAACGAGTTTTTGTAATGCTTATGGGCAGCGCTACAAATGATGTATCTAGAGAGTTCTTGCATCAATCAAAGTAATGGATTCATGATGGAATGTCAAACAAACTTCGACAGCGAAAAATCTCAAAGGTATTATAAACTCTTTTGCCATGTTAGGCTTAATTTAGATCATATGTATTTTCTATCTCCTTTAATTTCTTTGACAGGAAATTTGATGCGAAGCAATTCTTTATAAATATTTCTTTTACTTTTGTTCCAGGACTTTATGCACATTAAGTTTTTTTCTTTGTAATTAGATATTTTATCATTCATTTGAAAAAGTAAGAAAGTCTTGCATTCTCTTTTTTCACAATTAAACTGCCAAATAATTTGCTAGACTTGAGATCATTAGGTGGAGTCAAACATCAGAATGAATTTTAACGAGATTGTTTAACCAAAAGCAAGATAAGACCAACATACTATATGTTTGTAGAGCGCCAAAAGGGTTTTAGTCATCAAATTTAGTTTATAATGCTAAAATTACGCGTAATTAAAAAAAATGTTGTCACATTAAGCACAATCATTTTTTAGCATTTGTAGAATTTTCAGAGTCAGGAATCGCCATCTACAGCTTCGCCCTGTAAATTGCGTATTGCGTCGAAACATTTTTCTTTGTTAAGCTTTCAAAAGTCTCTTTACACATATTAAGAGAAACCAAACAGCAATAATGTTTGCTAATTAAAGTCACTTTCTTCTGGAGGTCCAAGTTATTGAAGTAAATTGAGTTTGTTAGGCTGAAATAGACATGATTGTAAGTCAATGTTGCCGAGCAAAATCCAATTAGTAGATAGATTTAATATGTCAAACGATCGCGAAAGGATGATAAACCACTATGATAAAGGTCACCTGGACTATAGATAAATGTAGATGTAACTGAGATTTCTAAATTGAAAGGATGGACATATTGTTTTGTGGTCTTAGATGGTTTTACATAAAAAATCTTTTATCTTTTTAATTTAATCTTTTTCTAGTATTTAGGAAAAAAATTAAATTCATACACTTTTAAATGATAATATAAGTTACACAGTTTCATTGCAACAGATTCAGGCATACAGGTATACTTTTTTTAATGTTGTGTTTTCATTAATTTTTCTCTGTTTTAAAACATACTTAATCAATAAAAAATGATTGGCACATGCAATATATGGATCTACAGTTATGCCTGGGCAGATTTTATTTTTAAAAAATGACGTCGATAGGAACGGGTTTAACATGTTTTAAACTTTTATTTTTAATACTGTTAGTTGATGTTGTCTAAGAACTGAGGTTGCATGGAAATAAAAAAAGTAAGTGCATTCTTTGTAAAGCATATCTTTTCCCTTTATATAGTGATATTATAGAATTAAACGTTCTTTTTTCAGAATTTATCGATGAGTAAACTCTGCCTTTTTACTCACAAACTGAATAAAAGTGCGAAACACTTTTATGTAAAGTTTGTGAGTTAGTCAGAGTTTACGCATCGAAAAATTCTGAAAAAAGAACGTTTAATTCTATAATTACAATTACGAATTTCAAAATTATGAAAATTGTTTCTCTTTGAGGCCGCCATACAATCCGTTATTTTGTACGGCGTAGGAATACTTTATGCCCCAAAGAAACGGATACAATTAAGATGAATATCGATAAAATCCAACTTAAATTGTCAAAACAATCAATAAATAAACTTATAAAAACTCATTGAATGCTATTTAAGTCAACAAATATCGTAAATACGCGTATTCTCCAGAATAATTCGTCCTTGACCATGGCCATGTTGTCATTAACAACAACGCTCATAGCGAAAGTTGCAGACCGACGACGTCCTCGATTTAGGGAGAATATGGGATCTGTAGGATGTATATATATGAATTTGATGCTGATAAGACAAGAGTCTGAGGTACGTTTCTTCTCCCTATCACAACGATACCAACTGAGCTGATACGAGAAAATGGCAGCATGATCAGCGATTTTTTAAAATTCACACTCGTGATCCGACAGTGACATAAACATTTAATATTCCCGTCTGTCAGTCCTGTTTATCTCCTGTTTTGCTTTTTTTTTTATTTCAAGTTTCTTGTAATCATAATTTAGCTAAAACGGACTAGAAGTATCTGTTTTCATTGTTTTTACAACAGCCTAGAAGCTAGGCCAAGAAAGTAGTTCTGATTGAAAATTTAATTCATCGATGTGTAAACTTTTTCTTGAATTTGTTCTCGTCCAATCAAAACACAGGGAATCGACAAATAAAATTAAGATTGGAATTATAAAGCGATATATTTTTCCTTCGAAAATGAACCCAACTTGCTGGGTATTCTTCGGCTTAGGTTATATAGGAGAAATTAATTGCTTGATTGGTAATTCATCATATGTATATCTGTACTCTTTATATTAATTTGTTTTCTCTCAGTCAATACTTCCAGTTTTTAAATTATAAAAAAATGTTAAAGTATTCTATCTTCTCCTGTTTTGTTATTTTAAAAAATATTTTATTCGGTTTTTTGTGAATATTTTTTGTGATTTGGTTTCACCAGTGAATGCTGTTACTGAATCTAGGATTTCTGTTTTCAATTAAGAATCATTGGATGAAATGTCTATGATCTTTCTTCTGGAAAAACTGGAAATGAACTGAGGTAATGTTAATGACTAAAAGCATTAGACAGGAAGCCGGGTAATTGCAGATATATGTACGGGAGTGTCCGATATGCACGATATGCAAATTGTATCTTTTCTTGTTTGTTTGTCGTTAAGGTCACACAAAAGATTGGATTGTCCCTACTGTTTTGAATCGCTGAGCAATATAAATTACTCTGGTTCTGATATGCGAGCACTGAAAACTTAACGTCCATAGAAATAACGTCATATAAGAACATTTTTTTCTATGTTTGAAAATTTCAAATGTAGCTGGCATATATTTTAAATGTTTTATTTCATTTCAGCTTTAGTAATTTGTCAGCTACAGATGAGAATCCTGCAAAATTGAAGAGTTAAGTGTATTTCGTTTTGGTACTTTACTTTTATTATATTATTTTGTATTGTATCATATTTTTAGACATACCATCTACTACAATATCGATTAAACAGTAGCAATTTGTTAAATGCAAGTGTGCGATTCTGTTATTCGTACTTATTTAGTTAAAAATGTCATGTTAGTAATGAATTTACTGCATTGTTACAACATTGTATTTTTGAAAGCCTGTATTGATTGACTGATTGTATGCAGAGTTGTCTCACGTTCGTCTTATTCACCAATTTTCCCTTTACAAACAGATGTCACCATTGACGGTAAAGAAATTAATTTAGACTTATATTCGACCGTCGGGAGCTTTGAGCAGTAAATGTACAGGTACATAGTGTACTTTATCGTGCCTATTCCCTCTGTGACTTCGATATTTGAAAGTCTCATCCGACCTGGGTCTCATGTCATATATTTTTCGAGCACTGGTAAATGTCTGAATTTGAAGCTCTTCACCAGTATATGCAGGTGATGTCTCTATATGCGAGAAAATTCTTGAACGAGACGCAAAAACAATAATCAATCTATATTCTAATCTTTGAAATTGAACTGAAAGGTTGAAATTTCATTCAATTTCAAAATGTAAGGTATCTTCCCATTCAATTAAGAAAAAGACAAATACTATGAAATCACTATTTTAGTGGGGTTTGATTTTTGTTGTTTTTATATATGAAGAGAACCACGAATTCATGCCCATTAAGAAATATAAAATGTCATACTAAATACTTAACTTCTCAACAAATCTTTAACCATTAAATTCCCTCCCCTTGAACCAATGGTTTTTCCCTAATCCGCAAAAAATTAACTCAACAAAAATGTGATTTTAAAGTATGATATTCTGCATTTGTTGAAAATACAACTAAGATGATAATTCAACCAGGACTAAGGTTTGAATACATGAATTTGTCTTTTAAAAAAGTATGGACAATTCATTTTATTTCCCAAGCACTGTCTCGTCATATGAATTATATGCCTATGGATACACATCATCTCATTCCTGGTCGCTGTTCTCCTTGATAGTTTTAAAAAGGTTCCCACTTTCAGACAACAGAAAATTAAAAATTGAAAATTTTCTTTGAAGAATATTCCAATTCCAGCCAGATCGAATTGCAACAACAAACAATACAAACAACAAAAAGCCATTCGTACTCATAGGAGATATGAATATTACCGATTTCTCTTTTCAAAGTCGTTTCCCAGTTTCAATAAACGAAAAACGAAAACGAAAGATTGAAATCTGTAGAAACTTGTCAGAGGTAATACTGCCTGGCTGAGGATTGGCCAGGATGGACCAATAAGTTCTTCATAAGCACCATCAAAGTGCGAAAAAAACGAGAAAAATTCATTGAATACCCAGGCAAGAAAGTTTACTATCATTAAACATAAGAGTATATATTTGAATTTTTGAATATCTTGCGGACTAATTCTCTTGATAGATACGATGAAGATAGTCTGGCAATAAACATGAACCAGCAGTATGGAAAAGCGAATTAAACTCACAATTGAAAAGGAAATTGATAACGAATAAATAAGTCCAAGTGCGTTGTAAAATACGGGTCCAATTATGGAACCAATGAAAATGGTGTCATTATTTAACAAATAGCCCGTTTTATTCGAATCATTTAACTCCGTTGATTTTGTTTTCTTCAGAAAGTGGATGCCTCTCAATAAAATTAGCATCGCAACAGTTGTCGGCAGAGTAACACACCACTGCCAAGCAGTTACCAGATCATCATGTACAAGGCCGGATTGTTTCATGAACAAAACAGCTATACCAGGCACAAAAGTGGCAATGAATGCGACTGAAATAAATATGCTTTGACTGTGAAATCGACACCATCTTGCACAATTTTGTACCTTGCTGGAAACCGATTGCGAATTAACGGTTTCATTGCCATAAAATCTATTAAGAAAATTTCTTCTTTTCTCCAAGTTGAAAATTCGTGGAAACATGCTTATGATAAAACAAATCGATAGGAAACAATATTCTTGCTGGATAGAAACCATAATTATATCCATTGGTTTTAGCAAAGGGATCTGAGTTCTTGTTTTCCAGAAGCACGCCCTTGTGCTAATGTTTCTAATTGTTTCCTCATTATGTTTCTTGTAAGTTACCATTCCGTACATCAATCTAAATAAATTGAATAAATACAGTGCAATATTGGTCAATAAAATCACGGAAAGGATATAATGTATCAGAAGACTTCGTTTCAGCTGAAATGTTGACAACCGACTGATAACGGCCAACTGGATGAAGAAAAATACTATTTGAAGAAAACGCCCTGCAGCACTTATCAGGTAAAAATAATTAGTCTTGAGTTTATTAGCCGGTAACTTTATTTCATTTTCTTGAAAACACTGAATGTCAATGATGATATTCAAAAAATGCAGAATTATGATGCCTATGCCGAAAGACCAGTAAAATGATTGTACCATCTTCGACACAGGGTCATTTCGTGGGTCTGAAAGATATTTGTCAGTTCGGTACTTGGCTAGAACACACAGAATAAGCCACAGAACTGATGACGTAATCACTAGAATATCTAAAATGATAAGTGTCACGGGATAGTAAGGGAAGGAATACCACTCAGTAGGATAAAGGTATTTCCCGAAAATTGAAAATACAATTCCAGTGACACTTGTGGCAAAAAGAATGGAAGAGACCTGGCCATCTCTCTCAGAAGAGTTTACATCAATTGTATTTCCAACAGTGAGCATCTCTTTGAGCGTTTTCAAAATTATCACCATCATTGCAATTTTACGCAACACAAATATGATAAAGTGTAGTGCTTCATCAATTATTCGCAAGTAAAATTGAAATTAAAATGATTTTAGGAAACTGAAAATCACTTAAACCTAATTTCCAGGAAATTTATTTACAAAAAAGATGTTGAATATTTATAACAAGGAAAATGTTTGTATATTAAATTGAAAATAATTTAAGTATAATTAAAAGAATTCATTTCCGTTCCTATAAAAAACGAGGAAGAAATCTAATTAAATTACACTAATTCCTGGTTAGTCTAATTATCACAAACTATAAGAATCATGTGTTTAAAATTCTTATTATTACCAGTTTAGAATGTCGAAATGTTATTGCCACAAAAACTCTGTCTTTTTAAGATAATATGGAAACAATAATAAATAAGTGGAAAAAAAATATATACCGTAAATATGGAAAATTTTACGTCGATTTTATTTTGCGAATTCGGGTCAAATTGGTGTTGATTAATTTTTACATTTCAAAATTTTGCGAATTACTACTGCTTTGTCTAAATTTTCTTATCGGTAAATTTTTTTAAGAAAAATATTTTTGCGAATGCAATGAACTCGCAAATTTGCTAAAAAATTATCTACAGCAAAAATTTCCAGATTTACGGTAGTTATCTTTCTTTTTTAATGACAAATTTATGTATTTTTATACAGGGTACGATTAATTCGGGAGAGCATTCCAGATCGTAATTATTTTTCTTTTCTCTCCCCCTTTTTGAAAAACAAAATATAAAAAAAGCCAATGGTCCTTAACATTGACCTTAGTAAAAACAATTTATTTTCCAGAATCCTTCTGTATATTCTAAGTGTTTGATTTGAACCAATGAAATATACAAGTAATCCCCCATCTGTTCGTAAAGAGGTGTCTTGGATGCAGTAGATATTTTCACAAAACATTACATTTAGCCCAAACTTGAGACCCGGGCACTCAAAGTACAAAATCCAAAAATGAAACATATATACACTGTAATTTATATATTATTGTTCATTAAGAATAAAGATTCCGATATTTAAAAAATGTACCAATGTCCGTATTTTTGAAGATAAATACATGTACCTCTATCTCGATTTCCCCATGATTACCAGTCCTATGTAGAGAGAAAAAAATGTCTTTTAAAAAAAATTAGAAATTGAACATTTATTTTTTTTTACTCTGTATTTGGATATAATTTAAAATATAAACGTGTTTATCCATTGTTTATTCTTACTTTATATCCTGTGACATTGTCAAGTGTGATGTTAAGGTCAGACGACACGTTCCTCAAATATATGTAATTTTTCCTAAGAATTTGTCATTCAAGTATAGACATTAAGCAAGTTTCCTCACAAAAAATTAGGGTACCTTACCAGGCAATTGGACAAGATACCACAGGGTAATATTTCTTATATATCTCATTTGGACTATTTTCTGAATGACCTATGTCACAATTTTTGATTTACTTATATTCCAAAATTTAATGAAAACAATGTCGAAATCGGAAGAAAATGACAAATATGAATGATTTTTTTTTTTAATAATACCAAGAGATACAAAGCATGTATTTTAGGAACGTGTCGTCTGACCTTAAATGAGAAACTTTTTAACGCTAAAAAATTTAAAGTCCCATAAGCTCATTTTTTTCCGGTTACTCATATTTTGCATTTTATTACACCCTCCGCTTGGAAAGTGAAAGGGTTTTAAGTCTTCGGGATGTCTGTCCGTCCGTCCGTCTGTTACACATTGGAGTACCCATCTCTTATCCACAACTTCTCTTTTACCAGCAAATTAAATTTCAGGAGACTTTCACATAATTCTTGTTACATATTTTGTTACATATTGTGACCTTTTATTCCACTTTTTGATCGGGCACATGTTTTGGGTTTTCAAGAGCAAAACATGGACATGGCCATTCTTTCTATAATTTTTAATGGTACTATTCTCTTACTTCTGTAGTTATACATCCCTTATCATCTGCATAAGGGGTTAATCTCTCGTAGTTGATTCGATACACAAGGTCATACCCTACGTTAGAACAATTTCATAAACGAGGCAAGTCATTGACAAACAAACTGATGAAACAAAAAAACAACAACAAACAAACAAACAAAAAAAAAAGCAATCTCGTTTAATGTCAACATGTCTTGAATTGTATTGTCGATACTATGACATTATATATCAATAAATACAATCTATCCTTGAAACAAATGCTGACCAACGTTATTAAAACTGTCATAGGAAACATATGGAGATAAGGAACAATATATTCAAGACCAAAAGTCCATAAAACAATACAAAATTAGAGCAGAGCAAACACGGACTTTCAAAACAGTACAGGTGCATGGGATTAGGTGCCACGGAGGATCGAGCTTCCCCTGAGAAAGACACACTTCTTCTTTTTATTTCTTTGCTTTCCTTTTTTTTAATGGACACGTTTATTTGATATTTTATTCCATTGTAAAAATAAAAATGACAGATGAGATATGTGAGTTTGGATATAGAAACAATACGCAATAAGTCTATATGGTTGATCCGTTTCTAATGAGCATCTTCAAGATAGAGCCAAATAAAAACAGATTTCTTTTGACAGGGCTGAAGATCAATTTAAGAAACGTAGTTCTTTTGTTCGAAGATCAGTACTAAATCTTAATATGGATGAACAGATAAAGTAAAGGATAATTTGGGATTTGGCTAACGAGTTTTTGTAACGCTGATGGGCAACGCTACAAATGATGTATCTAGAGAATTCTTACACCAATCAAAGTAATGGATTTGTGATGGAATGTCAAACAAACTTCGACAGCAAAAAATCTCAAAGGTATTATAAACTCTTTTGCTATGTTAGGCTTAGTTTAGATCAGATATATTTTCTATCTCCTTTAATTTCTTTGACAGGAAATTTGACGCGAAGGAAGTCTTGGTAAATCCTTTTTTGACTTTTGTTCCATGACTTTATGCTCATTTCTTTCTTTTAATTAGATATTTAATCACACTTTCGCAAAATAAGGAAGTCTAACTTATTTTCTATTGAAATACTAGTATGTTTAAAATAATTCTTTTATTCATAAAATATTCAAAATAATATTACGTGGACAAATAGCTTTGCGTTATTGGCTATAACCTGGAATTTACAGAAGTTATTTAATTTCTCTTCTTGATCACTATTGACTATAGAATAGTTTCGGTTTGAATGTTATGTATTCACTGAAAAATATTTAAAATTCGCTAAAATTTAAGAATTTATTAGATAGCTTTGGACAGTATAAGTTGAAATATTAAACGAGATCCTTCTTCCTGCATCCCAGAAAATTACCTAATTCTTCCATCGTAAACACAGTTCAAAGATTAATCCGTCCATAGAATACATATAGGATTTTAGAGACTCAGTGTCCAACGTGTATAGAGTGAAAGGATCAAAACGATTTATCTCTAGTGGGCAGAGATCCTCTATTCTTCACAAGAGTGGACTTCCATCAGAGATTCTCTATTTTTCCTTAGAAGACATTTTCATAGAGTTGTAGTGGTTCCAAAAAGGTCTTGGAGGAGTTTCTTAATTGAAGAAATACTCACTGAAGCAGTCTTCTATTCGACTCTACGGCAAAGCGTCGTATTTACAACTTCATTTTGAAATGGGATGATAAGGTGCACCTACTTGTATATGTGTTCAATATTGGTTCCAACAATTAATCTCTACCTTGAACTCTTTGACAGAGTTTGCATATTTTGTTAACTTTTCCATTGCTTTGTATGAAAATAAATGTTTGTTGAATACTTGGTGGGAAATGGTCATATATATTTCGGAAATATTGATTGGTTTTCGAGAATTCTTTACATAATTTCTCCTAAACTTTATGATTGAATTATGGTTGTTTTGACAGACAAGTGCATAGTTTTCGCATTAAAAACTGCCAACTAATTCTTTCGGCTTGAGATTTTTAGGTTGAGTCAAACATCGGAATTAATTTTTAACTTTTTAACGAAATTTTCAAGCCAAAAGCAAGACAGGGCCCACATACATGGATATAGATCACCAGGATGGTTTAAGTAATCTAATTCTGTTAATTATGCTGAAATTACGTGCAATCAAAAATTATCTTGTCACATTAAGCATAATTATTTTTAGCATTTGGTACATTTCCAGAGTCAGGAATCGCCATCTACAGTTTCTCCCTATATTTCGTTTCTCCCTATATTTCGTTTCTCTTCATGAAGCTCTCAGAAGTCTCTTTACACTTATTAAGAGAACCAAACAGCGATAATGTTAGATAATTAAAGTCACTTTCTTCCAGAGGTCCAAGTTATTGAGAAAAATTGAGTTTGTTAGGCTGAAATAAACATGATTGTAAGTCAATGTGGCTGAGCAAAATCCAACTAGTAGATAGGTTTAATATGTCAAACGATCGCAAAAGGATGATAAACCACTCTGATAAAGGTCACCTGGACTATAGATAAATGTAGATGTAACAGATTTTCAAAGTGAAATGAAAGGATTGTCATGTTCAAAATTTTGAATTTACCGGGTGGGAGTAAATACAAAATTTTGAACATGACAACTTCAAAATTTTGTATTTACTCCCACCCGGTAAATTCAAAATTTTGAACATGACAGGATGGTCAAACATTCAAACAAGCATGAAAATAAAAAAAGTGAGTGCTTTCTTTGTAAACAGACTTTTTCCCCTTTATATTCCCTTCGAAAATTAAGCCAATATGCTGTGCCTTGTCCGGATTTGCTTATATGAAAGAAATTTATTGCTTGATTAGTAATTCATCATATGTATATCTGTGCTCTTTATATGCTATTATTTTGTATATTGTTTAATGGACGTTGAGATTGAATACTGTTCGTTATCTCCATATCCTTCATTTATTTGTTTTTCTCTCAATCAAGATTAGATTTTTAATTATAAAAAAGGTTACCGTTTATTCTTTCTTCTCCTGTTTTGGTCCCGTGGGGATCCGGGTTAAAATAGGTCCTCAGTACCCCCTTGCTTATCGTAAAAGGCGACTAAATGGGGCGGTCCTTCGGATGAGACCGTATAAACCGAGGCCCCGTGTCACAGCAGGTGTGGCACGATAAAGATCCCTCCCTGCTCAATGGCCCTGAGTGCCGAGCATAGACCCAAATTTGCAGCTCTTCACTGGAAATGGTGACGTCTCCATATCAGTGAAATATTCTGGAGAGGGACGTTAAACAGTATACAATCAATCAACAATCTCCTGTTTTGTTATTTTCAAATATTGTATTCAGTAATCTCGCATCTACATTTTGAATATTTATTTTGATTAGATTTCACCAGTGAATGCTTTTGATGAATCTAGGATTTCTGTTTTCAATTAAGAATCATTGAATGAAATGTCTGTGATCCTTCTTCTGGAAAAACTGGAAACGAACTGAGGTAATGTTAATGATTAAAAGCATTAGACAGGAAGCCAGGTAATTGTAGATGTATGTACGGGAGTGTTCGATATGCAAATCTTTTCTTGCTTGTTTGTCGTTAAGGTCACACAAAAGATGGGAATGTTCTCCATTGTTTCGGATCGCTGTACAATAACTATTATTCTGGTTCACATATTCAAGCAGTGATAACTTAAATTTTATAGAAATAACGTCATTTAGGGACAAAATTTCATGTTCTATGTTTGAAAAATTCTAATGTAACTGGCATGTATTTGAAACGTTTTATTTCATTTCAGCTTTATTAATTTGTCAGCTACAGATACGAATCCTGCAAAATGAAGAGTAAAGTGTGTTTCATTTTGGTACATTACTTGTATTGTATTACATGTATATTATATTTATTTTTGGATAACCATATAGTACAATATTGATTTCATTAACAGTATACTAAATATTGGTTTAACAAAAGTAGCATTTTGTTAAGTGCAGGAATCACTTCTGGTTTTATACTTATTTAGTTCTGTTTGTGATGCTAGCATATAAATTTACTGCATTGTTACATTAAAAAAAGAAGACTGTACTGATTGACTGATTGTAGGTAGAGTTGTCTCACTTTCGTCCTATTCACCTATTTTCCGTTCATAAAGAGATGTAACCGTATACAGTAAAGAAATTAATTTAGACCTGTACTTGACCGTCAGGACCTTGAGCAGTAAAGGTACAGAGTGTAATTTATTGTGCCATTGCCTTCCGTGACCTCGATTTTTTAAGGTCTCATCCGACATGGGTCACATCATGTCCCTATGGCGTATTTTTTCGAGGACTAATGTCTAAATTTGAAGCACTTCACCAGTATATGCAGGTGATTCTCTTAAGAAATAAATTTTATTTTTGAAGATTCATGAGGTTATGAACTACGACGCTTCACGCCGGCATATTTATCATGAAGCGCTAACGCGCTTCATGATAAATATGCCGGCGTGAAGCGTTGTAGTTCATATACCTCATGAATCTTCAAAAAATTAAATTCATTTCTTATATTTACATTATTTTTCTGATGACTTGCCATAAATTTACGCCGTTTAACTGTCATTTTTAAAACAAAACAGTGTGCACTATATTTTTTGACTTTTTGACGACAAGAGCGGTATTATGACGTAACAATGGAGATATTCATGCTTATTCGTGATACATACCTAACGTAGTTCATGAGAAAATATACTGCATTTTATTTTGTAAAGAATCATAGGGGAAATTTATTGGAAATGTAAATATTTATGCATGAAAATTCTTGAACGACACACAAAAACAATAACCAATCTATATTCTAATCTTTGAAATTGAACGGAAAGGTTGAAATTTCATTCAAGTTCAAAATGTAAGGTATCTTTCCATCCAAATAAGAAAAAGATAAATAGATAAATACTATGAAATCACTATTTTAGTGAGGTTTGATTTTTGTTGTTTTCGATAAATAAAGAGACCCACGAATTCGTGCCCATAATGATATTTATGCCTGCCTGTCCAAATTATTTGATTTAAGATGTCATACTCAATACTTAACTTATCAACAAATCTTCAACCATTAAATTCACTCCCCTTGAGCCCATGTTTTTTCCTCAATTCCCAAAAATTTAACTCAACAAAAGTATGTGATTTTACAGTATGAAACTTTTCATTTGCTGAAAATACTATTAAAATGATAATTCAACTAGGAATAAGGTTTGAATGCATGAATTTATCTTTTAAAAAAGTATGGACAATTCATCTTACTAGTATTCCCAGGCACTGTCTCGTCATATGAATTATATGTCTATGGATACATATATCATCTCATTCCTAGTCACTGTTCTCCTTTATAGTTTTAAATAGGTTCCCACTTTCAGACGACAGAAAATTAAAATTGAAAATTTTCTTTGAAGAATATTCCAATTCCAGCCAGATCGAATTGCAGTCAATACAAACGACGAAAAGCCAATCGTACTCATTGGAGATATGAATATTACAGATTTCTCTTTTCGAAGTTGTATCCTAGTTTCAGTAAACGAAAAACAAAAACGAAAGATTGAAAACTGTAGAAACTTGTCAGAGGTAATACTGCCTGACTGAGGATTGGCCAGGATGGACCAATAAGTTCTTCATAAGCACCATCAAAGTGCGATAAAAACGAGAAAAATTCATTGAATCCCCAGGCAAGAAAGTTTACGATCATTAAACATAAGAGTATGTTTTTGGATTTTTGAATATCCTGAAGACTAATTCTCTTGATAGATACGATGAAAATAGTCTGGTAATATACCTGAGCCAGACTTAAGGAAAAGCGAATTAAACTCACAGTAGAAAAAGAAATTGTTAACGAATAAATAAGTCCAAGTCCGTTGTAAAATACTGGTCCAATTATGGAACCAATGAAAATGATATCATTATTTAACAAATAGCCCCTCTTATTAGAATCAGATACCTGCGTTGATTCTGTTTTCTTCAAAAAGTGGACGCCTCTCAATAAAAATAGTATCACAAAAGTTGTCGGCATAGTAAGACACCATTGCCAAGCAGTGACTAGATCACCATCTACAAGGCCGGATTGTCTCATTAACAAAACAACTATTCCAGGCACAAAAGTGGCAATGAATGCAATTGATATACGTATGCTTTGACTGTGAAATCGACACCAATTTTGTACCTTGCTGGAAACCGATTGCAAATTAGAGGTTTCATTGCCATAAAATCTATCAAGAAACTTTCTTCTTTTCTCCAAGACGAAAATACGTGGAAACATGCTTATGATAAAACAAATGAATAGAAAACAATATTCTTGCTGCATAGAAACCATAATTCTATCCACTGGTTTTAGCAAGGGGATCTGAGTTCTTTTTTTCCAGAAGCACGCCCTTGTGGTAATGTTTCTAATTGTTTCCTCATTATGTTTCTTGTAAGTAACCATTCCGTACATCAGTCTAAATAAATTGAATAAATACAGTGCAATATTGGTCAATAAAATCACGGAAAGGATATAATGTATCAGAAGACTTCGTTTCAGCTGAAATGTTGACAAACGACTGATAACGGCCAACTGGATGAAGAAAAATACTATTTGAAGAAAACGCCCTGCAGCACTTATCAGGTAAAAATGATTAGTCTTGAGTTTATTAGCTGATAAATTTATTTCATTTTCTTTAAAACACTGAATGTCAATGATGATATTCAAGAAATGCAGAAATATGATGCCTATGCCGAAAGACCAGTAAAATATTTGTACCAACTTCGATACGGGGTCATTTCGTGGATCTGAAAGATATTCGTCAGTTCGATACTTGGCGAGAACACACAGAATAAGCCACAGAACTGATGAAGTAATCACTAGAATATTTAAAATGATAAGTGTCACGGAATAGTAATGGGAGGAATACCACTCAGTAGGATAAAGGTATTTCCCGAAAATTAATAAATACAATTCCAGTGACACTTGTGGCAAAAAGAATGGAGGAGACATGGCCATCTCTCTCAGAAGAGTTTACATCAATTGTATTTCCAACAGTGAGTATTTCTTTGAGAGTTTTCAAAATCAACACCATCATTTCAAATTCAGAAAATTCAGACACTTTATGCAACACAAATATTATGAGGTGTTGTGTTTAATTAATTATTCGTATATAAAATAGAAATTAAAGAGATTTTATGAAACTAACGATCACTTATACATAATGTCGAGGAAATATATTTCCAAAAAGATGTAAAATATTCATAACAAGGAAAACGCATGTTTTTGAATTGAAAATAATTTAAGTATAATTAAAAAAAATTCTGTTCCGTCACTATTAAGAACATGAGGAAGAAACCAATTACACTAATTCCTGTTCAATTTGACGATTACAAAGTATAATCATAAGTATTACATAGTATTTAAAATTCTCATTATATCCAAGAACAATTTAGAATGTCGAAATGTTATTTCTACAAAAAATCTGTCTTTAAATGATAGTAAGGAAACGATGGTAAATAAGTGAAAAAATAAAGTTCTTTAAAAATTTTTTATGATAAATTTATGTTTTTTTATTCAAATTACCTTTATTTGACAGGCAATCTAGAACCTAATAATTTTTCTTTTATCTCTCCTTTTTGGGAACAGAAAACATAAAAAAGGCTAATGATCCTACACAATGACCTTAAGTAACAACAGTTTATTTTCGAGAATCCTTCACTATGTTCTAAGTACATGATTTGAACAATAAAATTTAAGAAATAAACTCCACGTTTTCATGAATGTTGCAGGATGTTCCCAAGGTCGAGAAATATTGTTATAGAGATAAAAACCAAGGCTTTAATATTTCAAACAACATTTCTCGACCTCGTAGGTTATCCTGGAACATTCACGACAACAACGACTTTATTTCTATTCTGTCTTATACTGAGAGACCAATTGTTATTGCATAATTGTATTATAAATTTTCTCAGGAATTGTGTTTTAAGGTTACATTGTCTCCCAGTCTTTTTTATTCAGTTTTATGTATTATATTATATGTTGTCATTTCATAATAAATGACATATTTTTGGAACAAACATGTCTTGTGTTAGTTGGCAAAAAACGAGCTCAATGTTGTCAGATGAGTGTTTAATTCAAGGAATGAAGGCTGAACTTAAACGACTTTATTTCTATTCCACTAAGAGCTCTAAAATGGCTGATCGTTTCTTCTATCGAGAAATGAATTCGATCACTTTGTCTCAATTTGGCTGTTCCATTTAACACTAAAGAGTAAATTTGTTCGTTTACCTCGTATGGAAGGCAGATGATTTAAACTTTCGTTGCATCAAAAATGGTCTTTTATTCATTATAGATTTGATTGTACCATAAAATAATTATTTTAATGTACAATGATAAATCAGTTGGACTTTATCGCTTTATCACTAAGAAATTAAAGTCTCATGAGTTTAAACGACAACGAAAAGGTAGACACAATTTTTTTCTGGTTACTCATATTTTGCAGTTTTATTATATCCCCTGCTTAAAAGGTGGAAAAGTATAGTCATCGGGATGTCTGTCTGTTCACCAGTACACTTTGGAGTGCCCATCTCTTATCCGCAACTCCTCTTTTACTACTGAATGAAGTGTGATGAGAAATTCACATAATCTTTGTTACATAGTGCCATTGTGACACAGATTTTGGGTTTCCCAGAGCAAATATGGACAGGGCCATTCTTTCTTAATAATAATACTGAAGACTACCCATCTCTTACCCGCAACAATTCCTATACTAGATGCTGTCATGAGACAGTAATACCCGCACTAAGGTGTTTGCCTCTAAATACACGCTCCTACATATTGGGCGGCTTTCAAAGGAAATAGTCAAAATAATTCTATAATTTACATGTATTAATCAAATTGATTATGAAATTCTCAGACCCTGTGACCTATAACTCAGAACCTCTTATATTTATTTTATACATGCTTAATTCATTATATACAAGTCTGAATTTTATTAATGATGTAAATTCATGCACGGATCTGTCAGGGGGGGGGGAGGGGGGGTCAGCCCCCCCCCCCTTGGAATTTACAAGGTTAAAAAATGTATACACTAAACAAGGAAAAAGTTACAATGGACCCCCCTTTGAAAATGCAGACCCCCCCCCCCCCTGGTAAACACGAATATGTGTAAAATAGGTATGAAAAGTTAAACATTTGCGGCAATAGAAGTCACCACTACCCCTTACCCACCTCCACGATATAGGTTTTTGACGTTTGGGTGAGATTTACTTTAGGTTTTTTTTTTATTGTCAATTTCTGGGATAGGATTTTTTTTGACTGAGGTGGACCTCCCCCCCCCCCCCCCACCGGAAAAAAATTCTGGATCCGCGTCTGAAATTATATATGTTTTGCTCATAATAGGACCTTCTTAAATTTACTACCCCCCCCCCCCGACGCCACAATCACACAGCACATACTTTTTGGAATAGGCTAGATGGAAAAGGTTTGTTAAAATTTAATATCGTTTGTAATGAATTAATTTAAAATTTGTTCTTGTACTATACACGTGAACATGTAAATTTCTACATTACATCACGTTGCGTCACCCATTATGATATTTATAGATTAAACACCATTTGGCACACCTCGGCCGATTCCCACTTCATCTGATAAGGTGACGGAATCGACGAAAGTTCGCCAAAATGGCACATGGTTGCAGTCTGGTGTGCATTGGATTAATTCATTTTGTGTTATAATTGGATTTATATTTCATGAAGTTTACGAGACACAGGGAGTCGGTAAGCAGAAGTCAATGATTAGGTTAAAGTTTAAAAAGGGTCAAAGATCATCCCATGCCACACTAGACGAATTTCATATTGTGAAGTTATCTCCCATTGTCGATGTGACATTCAGTTACTGCCAATACTGGTGCGGATCCAGAATTTTTTTCCGGGAGTAGGGAGGGGGGTTCACATCTCAGTTAAAAAATTCCAGCCCAGAATTTCGTGACAAGCAGGAGAAAAAAAATGAAAACAAATAAACAAATAAAAAAACAATGATAGGGAGGTCAATGTTTTCTAAGTTTATAGGGAGAGGATGTCAAGAGTCATTTTTTACTTGCTACAGTATATAGTCTTGTTTAAATAACAAAGCAAATGCAAGATGGGGGGGGGGGGGAGGGAGGGGGGGGGATTCCAATCTTCCTACCCACTTCCTGTCCCTGAAATAACAATCTATTTTGTGATTCCAGTTTAATAGTATATTTTTTTTCCATTTGACTAATTATTATACATGTACATATTTTGTTTCTTGTGTTTATAGTATGTCTGTCTATAAGTCTGCAAAAATTAAATCCTAGCTAGCTTGCCCATAAGTTTTAAGTGGGATGGGCTATACATATAGCTTCCACATTTTATAGGTTTATTTCCTGTGACAATTTAATAAGACCTTTTATTTGGGTACCATTAATTTTTACCTCTGATCGCTTGACATGGGATACACATTTTTACAAGAAAAATACCAAACTTTAAACTCTGCCTAATTTTTGATCAGTAGGTGCTAGGGCTTTCATACTTATCATGACATATTGTATTCATTTTGAACTGTCAACAGGAAATATGTTTGACCTTGACCCTAGAGTTTGAACCACTTAAAAAAAAAATTAACCTTGGCAATTAACTTTTGAAAAGGAATTACTAGAGATTTCTTTATTTAACATAGACTTTCTTCTGACACTAACAATTTGAACCCTTGACCTTTGAGTTTGACATATATTTGAGAAACTTCAACCTTCGCCATAGGCTTCCATACTGGGACATCAGTGTTTCACAAACACATCTTATCTACATTATTATTTGGTGGTGTCTCCATATGAGGGAAGATGTATTCACAACAAACAAACAAATTACTAAAGAAAATATAAAACATAAATATGTTGGTCATGCATATCTCTGCAGGAAAAAAAACAGCTTTTCAAATACTCCAACCATATTGTAACCCTTTCAAAACACTCATTTGAGCTTTTTTTGTTTCCTTAGCATATAATGTCTGTCGTGACGTGTTGTCCATCTGTTTGTCTGAAAACTTTTTACGTTTTTAACTTCTCTAGAACCACTGGGCGAATTTTACCCAATTCATATAGAAATATGTACATTTGTATGTCAGACTCAGTCCATCTGTCTCAAAAAATTTAATCTTGGTTATCACGGTCATATCTACAGAATGAGAAGAGACATTCATATTAAAATTATTATTAGTATATTTACCTGTGAGAATGGCATGTTTTTTTTTTACATGTGACCTAGAAGTTTGACCAACTTGCAAAAAAATTAAGTTGTTATAAATTCATCATTTTGAAAGAGAAAAGTTAGGGCATTCATATCATAATGCATGTTTATTATTACCTGTGATAAAGACCTTTCCAAATATTTTTACACTGTGACCTTGACCTTGAAGCGATCAAGCCTAACCTACTTTTCAAAAATGTTGCATTTGCTTATAACTTTTGATTGAGATGAGATATGACTCTCACATTTGACATGTACATAAATTACTCATAAGAATTCAAGGTGTTTCCCAGCATGCAATGTTTTTTTTATGCGCCCCAATTTTTTAGGGGCGCATATTGTTTTTGTCCTGTCTGTTTGTCTGTTTATCTGTTTGTCTGTTTGTCTGTTGTCAAGTTTAACCTTGGCCAATACTTTTGAACCGTAAGAGATAGAGACTTCATATTTGGTATGCATACTCCTCTAACAAAGTTCTTTCAAATGACATCAAGGTCAATGACCTTGTGACCTTGACTGCGACTTATATGCTAAAAATATGTTTTTCAAGTGTTGGTCATAACTTTTGAACCATAGGAGATAGGGACTTCATATTTGGTATGCATACTTCACTAAATAGGTTCTTTCAAACAACACCAAGGTCAATGATCATGTGACCTTGACTGTGACCTTTATACTAAAAATAGCTTTTTCCACTTTTTGCCATAACCTTTGAACCATAGGAGATAGAGACTTCATATTTGGTTCGAATACTGCACTGATAAAGTTCCTTCAAATGACATGAAGGTCAATGACCTTGTGACCTTAACGGTGACCTATATGCTAAAAATAGCTTTTTCTACTTTTTGCCATAACTTTTGAACCATAGGAGATAACAACTTCATATTTAGTATGCATACCCCACTAATTAAGTTCTTACAAACAACACCAAGGTCAATGACCTTGACTGTGACCTATATGCAAAAAATATAGCTTTTTGTACTTTGTTGATGCCGGGCGCATAGTATTTCACAAACACATCTTGTTACCCCTTGACGTTGATGTTTTACATAATTTTCAAAATATTTAACCCTCCTAAAAGATTATTAGGCTTCTGAGTAACATTAAGGAAGACTTCAAGTAAGACAGGGCTTTTTGCACAAAAAGCATCATTTTCCGACCCACATTTGACCCCCCGGGGCATAATCTAAATTCCAAAACCTTACTGCATATCTACATGACCCCACCAACCATCTCCCAAAAGATGATTAAGCTGCTGAGTAAAATGTAAGAGGAGTTCAGGGAAAACAGGGCTCTTTGTTTGAAAAACATTATTCTTCAACCCCCATTTGACCCCCCGGGGCAACATCAAAATTCCGAAACCTTACTGCACATCTACCTGACACCACCAACCATCTCCCAAAAGATGATTAAGCTGCTGAGTAAAATGTAAGAGGAGTTCAGGGAAAACAGGGCTCTTTGTATGAAAAACGTCATTTTTCGACCCCCATTTGACCCCCCTGGGCAAAATCAAAATTCCGAAACCTTACTGCACATCTACATGACACCCCAAACCATCTCCCAAAGGATGATTAAGCTACTGTGAAAAATGTAGGAGGAGTTCAGGGAAGAAGGGGCTTTTTATATAAAAAACGTCATTTTTCGACCCCCATTTGAACCCCCGGGGCAAAATCGAAATTCTGAAACCTTACTGCACATCTACATGACACCACCAGCCATCTCTCAAAAGATGATTAGGCTGCTGAGTAAATTGTAGAAGGAGTTCAAGGAAGAAGGGGCTTTTTGTATAAAAAACGTCATATTTTACCCCCATTTGTCCCCCGGGGCAAAATCAAAATTCCGAAACCTTACTGCACATCTACATGCACCCCCAACCATCTCCCAAAGGATGATTAAGCTACTGTGAAAAATGTAGGAGGAGTTCAGGGAAGAAGGGGCTTTTTGTATAAAAAATGTCATTTTTCGACCCCCATTTGATCCCCCGGGGCAAAATCGAAATTCCGAAACCTTACTGCACATCTACATGACACCCCAAACCATCTCCCAAAGGATGATTAAGCTACTGTGAAAAATGTAGGAGGAGTTCAGGGAAGAAGGGGCTTTTTGTATAAAAAACGTCATTTTTCGACCCCCATTTTATTATCCCCCGGGGCAAAATTAAAATTCCGAAACCTTACTGCACATCTACATGACACCCCCAACCATCTCCCAAAGGATGATTAAGCTACTGTGAAAAATGTAGGAGGAGTTCAGGGAAGAAGGGGCTTTTTGTATAAAAAACGTCATTTTTCGACCCCCATTTGATCCCCCGGGGCAAAATCAAAATTCCGAAACCTTACTGCACATCTACATGACACCCCCAACCATCTCCCAAAGGATGATTAAGCTACTGTGAAAAATGTAGGAGGAGTTCACAAGAAGGGGCTTTTTGTATAAAAAAACGTCATTTTTCGACCCCCATTTGATCCCCCGGGGCAAAATCAAAATTCCGAAACCTTACTTCTACATGACACCCCCAACCATCTCCCAAAGGATGATTAAGCTACTGTGAAAAATGTAGGAGGAGTTCAGGGAAGAAAAGTGTGACAGACGGACGGACGGACGGACGGACGGACGGACGGACGGACATGAGTAACAACAATATACCCGAACTTTCTTTCGAAAGTGCGGGTATAACCAGTGAATGTTGAACAAACTATGTAAATAGCATCGTTCTCCAAAAAGTTGGCAAGCAGAACGTCACAGCTTAGAAATGTCTTTTTTAGTCTTTATACAATGTGAAATCCTCGGAAAATATACACGATTATAATCATAGTCGGAAAAATGAATATCAATTGCCAATCAGTTGTTAACATTTCTGAATTGGATTTTTTTCTCAAATCTATAACTAGAATGGCAGATAGAAAACAGAACATACCTACTATTAGTAGTAGTAGTTAATTTTATTTATAGTCGGACTATATACACATAAAAAAAGAACATGAGCTATAAAGCTCTTTTACTGACTAGAAACATAGAAACATATTTTGCACTTATAAAATGTAGATATATACACATAAGAGTAAAGTTATCCCATTAAAGTTTCACGAAGACAGAAGTACATTAAAACAAACAAATGTAATCAATAAACATTGATAAACACACATAAAAAGAAGAGAAAGGAAGTGAAAGACAAAACATTTGAAAACACACAAAGAAAATAACATTCAACATCAGAAAACAACAAGTACTTTAAACAAATGTCATGCACACATAAAAAGGAGGAAAGGTTAAGACTAACTACATATATCATGTATAAGAATTCTCTCTTGGTGATTACTCTCTGTTGTTTTCTGCCTTCATGGTCAATGTGTCTACTGGATGAAACAAGAGTTGCATATTTATTTTTCGTCTATCTGTATTTCACACTAACGCCAGCATTTAGCTGATGACAAAACGAGAACTGGGAGTAGAGGCTAAAGATATGTTATATCTTAAGTTTATTCTGAATAGAATCTATGAAATAATCCAGAAAATGGAAGTTAATATTTTCGTGGCACATCTAAAAATTATATTGTAAAATATATGTCCAATAGATTCATAGAGCCATGTATTTTCTTACAAGTAGACCAATACAACAACACAGGCATGACACTTGTGGTAACTATTACATACAATTATCATATTTGTAACGACAGATAAAATATTTGTAAGTATTGGATATATGCCGAATACAGTTCTGTATTAAAAAATATCAGACAGTTTGAGGCCCGTTAGGGCCGAAAACTGTTTGATATTTTTTAATACAGAATTGTATGAGGCATATATCGTACTTAAAACATTGCTCACTAATATCGGACTGCCACAGGTACATTTTTAGAGACTGCAAGAACAAAGAAATGACATCACAGCAATGTTTCAAGTATTGGATATATGCCTAACGGGCCTCAAACTGTCTGATATTTTTTAATACAGAATTGTATGAGGCATATATCGTACTTAAAACATTGCTCACTAATATCGGACTGCCACAGGTACATTTTTAGACTGCAAGAACAAAGAAATGACATCACAGCAATGTTTCAAGTATTGGATATATGCCTAACGGGCCTCAAACTGTCTGATATTTTTTAATACAGAATTGTATGAGGCATATATCGTACTTAAAACATTGCTTTTGATTTACCTGAGACAGTCCGATATTACAACAAAAGACAAGGGTGTTAATGACCACAGAAGCAATTATTTCAAGAATGCAGGCTTAAATGAAAAGTACTCAGTATTTAGGGATTTGGCTACACTGCAAAAGGTAGATCTATTTGAAAGAATTTGATAAGGAGAGTGGGGACAAAATTTTTCTTCACTAAAACACACAGAGATTAAAGCAGTGCAACGAATTATCATACAGACAATCTAGTGAATGATGAAATTGAAATGGATTGGAAAATGCCGGTATGAAGAATATCCACGGAAAATGAAGCAGATGCTATAGGTACACTAGTCCATTTCATATCTTTTTATGTTAAGCTTCTACATACATGTATACCTTAAGTTTATTTTTGATGTTCCATTACAGGAAAACAAACATAATCAATAATCCAGGAGTTTTGAGGGAAACGTTGAAAATCTTGAAATTTCTTTCATATTTTTAGCGAATCTGTCAAATTAAGTATTATTTATCATATACATATACCAGGCCTAGTTACATGTACCTTGATTTTGCATCTAGGCATTTTCTTTCTATTAGAAAAATGAAATCAAATTGTTTGAATGCTGCTTTTTATAGTGTGTAAACTTTGTGTTTTATTATGAATTTATTTTTGGGCTTTTGAAAGTTTATTAGCTTCTCTGGTGACCCCCAGTGTGCCCACTCTTTTTCAAAAACCAGAGAAAGAGGGTGAAACACTTCTCCAATTTAAATAAGTTTATCAGAAGTTTTAATACCCATTTTTTGTGGGTTTTTTTTGTTTGTTTGTTTTTTATTTGGTCTTGCATTATTGGTCTTCTGCATGTTCTTCTTCCTGTTACAGTATATTCGGTTTTATTGAAAGTTTAAATTTGCAATTCTGTAAGACAAATTTTTCAAAATCATCAATCTGTGTGGGAAATTTAAATTGCTGTTTGTTAAATTATCACATTTTTTATTTCTTTTGTTCAGTAGCAGTCCAATTTTCAAGGATATCTGTATTGAGACAGTCTGATATTACGATTAATATCAGACTACTCACTAATATCGGACTGCCACAGGTAAATTTTTAGACTGCAAGAACAAAGAAATGACATCACAGCAATGTTTTAACGATAGTTAACATATTCGAATGATTTTCAAAACTTTTATAGATATTTATATGAATTTTCATAAAACGTTACTTATTTGGGATACCAAAGAGAGATAACTCTATCGTTTTGGAAAAACTTGTGTTTTTCACTATAGAAATCAACGAAAAACGGAAAATATTTTTAAAACATCCCCCACCCCGTGCAACAAAAAAAATTCCTTTTTTCAGGTAATATGGACTGTCATTTTACAAACTTATGCCAAGCTTTTGGTGTTTCACGGGGGGGGGGGGGGGCATATGATTATAGAAAAAAAAACGAAAAAAAAATGCTGATTTTTCACCAATTTTTTAAGCTTTTTACAACCAAATAATTGTATTTTATTAATTATATATGTTTTATTTATTTGCGTAAAACATAAGAAAAGATATGAGATATATTTTATCATATTTAAGACTATTTCAAAATATGGTGAGTCTTGAAAGTTCGATTTCACTAGAAAATATCGTCAACCCCCTTTTTTCAAGAGCTGGAATTCATGATAATTTACTATCTAGTGCTGGAAATAAAATGATTAGTCAATTACCATAGACCTGATCTTTGTATTAAACAAAGATTTAATGGCCAAATTGCAATTAATATTGAATTTAATGGGTGCAAAATGTAGGCGGGAATCAAGAGTTAGAGTTCGTAGTTCTTTGTAAATCACTTCATGATAACAATAAAGATACATATGTAAAAAAAAAACGGGAAATCATTTAGTTAAAAATGCTGACGTATTGTATTTGTATAAATACAATACTTTTTCAATGCTTTCATTTGATAGTTTGATATGCGGAAAACGTAGTGACAATTTAACATTCATAAAAACAATGTCATTTAAGGATACCCGATTCTCAGCCGGGAACGATAACTCCAAAAATTAATATCTAATTTGAAATGCATGAAAATGAAGCTTGAAAATAAAAATTTTTCATGCAACAGTTTTCATTTTATTCATCTTCATAAGATTCTAGGTTTTTGGAAGTCTTAGAAAAGGTCTTATAGAAGTTCACATTTTTACCCTATAAAAGGAAAAAATAATACAGTTTAAGAGAAACAAGATTTTCATAATTTCAGTTTAGATATCAATGCTTATTAGTATGATATGAAAAAAAACTGATTTGTGGTGTCTTGCAATGATAACAAAAGCCTTTTACACTATGAGTTATAGAATACATAACGGAAATAGAAGACAAAAAATACCAAATAAGTTTAAAACTCATGACAATTTTTTTGAATGCCTGGATACCTATCGTTTTTAATCTAAAATATATTTATTAGTCAATTTGCAATCAGAAAATGCATTGCTGATATTCCAATTCGTTTTTTCTGCAAAAATATTGGCGATTTGACAACTTTACCTACATGGTATGATTAACTTTAAAGAATTACTTTAAAGAATTATTGTGGATAAATTTACACAACTTTGTGGATTCAGAAATACTTTTACGAGTATTTTTGATTACTTAATTGCTAATTTTATAAATCTGACGATCGGACTACCTTAAGAGCTGAATATCATTTCCTATAAATGAAAAAAGAATTAGGTGGCTGACATTTATTTGAAATGTTTTTATTCCATTTTTGCTTCAGTATTTTTTTGTCAGTTAAATGAATTTCAATTGGATTAGACCCGTGCCATGTATTTTTCTAGTAAATGTCTTTTTTGAAGCCTGCCTCTATATGCATAAAAAGTTTCAAACCGGACCAAAAACAATAATATATTTATTGTCTCATCTTGATTTACTTCGAAGTTGATCTAAAAGTAATTTTATTCAGATTCAAAGTGTAAGGTAACTACCCTATCAAATAAAAAAGATACATACTAGAATTCCTAATTTTGGTGGGTTTTATTTTCGTTGTTTTTAATATACCGGTACATAGAGATCCACGAACTCGTCCACCACGAAGTATAAAATGTTATACCTAACACTCAACTACTCAACAAATCTATCATGAAATCCAATTCACTTCCTTAATCCACGAAAATTTTACCCCAAGAAAAACTAAAATTTTACAGTCTGATATTTTCAATCGTTTGTAGAAAACGCTGTTTAAATAAAAATTCAAATCACGAATAAGGTTTAATACATGTATTTGTTTTGTAAAAAGAGTACTATATTATTGACAATGCATCTCATTTCGCAGTCACTGTCTCGTCATATGTGTTGTATGCATATGGATTACCTTATCATCTCATTCCTAATCACTGACTCCCTTTATGGTTACTCACTCACTGGGTTCCCACTTTTCAGCAATAAATTGATTAAAGATTTCTTAAAATAACAGGCGGTTTATGTAAAAAAAACTTCTCTGAAGAATAGTTGAAATCCGGTCGTCAGTTTGAATTGCCGTTTCTCCGCAAAAATCAAAAGCCTATCGTTCTCATTGAAGATATGTCAATTTCCGATTTCCTTTTTTTAAAGTCGTATTCCAGTTTCAGTAAACGAAAGACGAAAACGAAAGATTGAAAGCTGTAAAAACTTACCAGAGGTATTATTGCCTGGATAAGGGTTAGCCAGGATGGACCAATGAGTTTTTCATAAACACTACTAAAGTGCAAGAAAAGCGAGAAAAATTCATTGAATCCCCAGGCAAGAAAGTTTACGATCATTAGACATAAGAGTATGTATTTGAACTTTCGAATATCCTTCAGACAAATTCTCTTGATAGATACGATGAAGACTGTCTGATAAAATACCTGTACCAGCAGTAAGGAAAAGCGAATTAAACACACAATTGAAAAGGAAATTGTTAACGAATAAATAAGTCCAAGTGCGTTGTGAATTACGGGTCCACTTGAGAATACAATGAAAATGGTGTCATTATTTAATAGATAGCCTCTGTTCTCCGAATCAGATGAATGGGTTGATTTTGTTTTCTTCAGAAAATGGATGCCTCTTAATAAAATTAGTATCACAACAGTTGTCGGAAGAATAACACACCATTGCCAAACAGTGACCAGATGTTCAAGACCACATTGCATCATTAACAAAACAACTATCCCAGGCACAAAAGTGGCAATGAATGCGACTGAAATAAGTATGCTTTGACTGTGAAATCGACACCATCTAGCACAACTATGCACCTTGTTTGTAACCGATTGCGAATTTGCTGTATTATCGTCATAAAATCTATTAAGGAAATTTCTTCTTTTCTCCAAAGTGAAAATACGTGGAAACATGCTTATGATAAAGCAAATGGATAGGAAACAATATTCCTGCTGCATAGAAACCATAATTCCATCCATTGGTTTAAGGAAGGGGATTTCAATTCTTTTTCTCCAGAAGCAGGTCTTTGCGCTAATGTTTCTACTTGTATGATTGTGACGTTCCTTGTAAGAAACCATTCCGTACATCAGTCTAAATAAATTGAATAAATACAGTGCAATGTTTGTCAATAGGATCACAGAAAGGATATAATGTACCAGAAGACTACGTTTCAGCTGAAATCTAGACAACTGACTGATAACGGCTAACTGGATGAAGAAAAATACTATTTGTAGAAAACGCCCTGCAGCACTTATCAGGTAAAAATAATTTGTCTTGAGTTTATTGGTCGGTAATTTTATTTCATTTTCTTGAAAACACTGAATGTCAATGATGATATTCAAGAAATGCAGAAATATGATGCCTATGCCGAAACACCAGTAAAATATTTGTACCGTCTTTGACACAGGGTCATTTCGTGGATCTGAAAGATATTTGTCAGTTCGATACCTGGCGAGAACACACAGAATAAGCCACAGAACTGATGACGTCATCACAAGAATATCTAAAATGAGAAGTGTTGCGGGATAGTAATGCAAGGAATACCATTCAATAGGCTGAAGGTTTTCTCCGAAAAATGCAAATAAAATTCCAGTGACACTTGTGGCAAATAGAATAGAAAAGACATGGCCATCTCTGTTAGAAGAGTTTACATCAATTGTATTTCCAACAGTGAGTATTTCTTTCAGCGTCTTCGAAAGCATCATCATGGAATCGGATTTGAAATTTCAGATCTTTTATGCACAACAAAAAACTTAATTTGTAGTTTTATATATATTATTTATTATATATATTAAACATTATTTAAAGCAATGTTATTAAATTAAAGATCACTTAATATGCATATTTCCAGGAACATTTTCCATGATAAAAAGAGGTTGAATCTTTACAAGAAGGAAAATTGTAATATTAACATGCCTGTATATTCAATTGAAATAAATAATTGAAGTGGAATTTAAATGATTGAGTTCCATCTCTATCAAAACACGAGGAAGATAACAATCGGTACGATTAATTGGTCTTTTTTTTCAAGGATTTTTTACACACATTTCTGGTTTATGTAATGATTTAAAACTTAAAATCATAAGAATTAAATTATCGTCACATCAAAGAACAATCAAGAATGTCGAAATATAATTTTCACAAAAATCAGAGTTCAAGAGATAATAAGGAAACGATAGCATATGTAAATAAGTGAAAGATAAACCTATGATTCTTTGTTTTTAATTACATGCCTATGAATGTCTTTACAGAGTACAATTCATTCGAGAGAGCAATCGATTGTCCAGATCCTAATTATTTTTCTTTTTTCTCTCCCTTTTTCAAAACAAAATACATAAAAAGGTCAATGGTCCTAAACAATGGCCTCGGTAATAATTGTTTATTTACCAAAATCCTACAGTATATTTTAAGTACATTATTTTAACCAATATAACATACGAGTAATCTCCTCAGCATAAATTTACTCTTTGATTCTAGCTCGTAAAGATTTTTTTTTTGGATGCAGTATGTATTTTTACCACTAGTATACATTACATTTAGCCGAACTTTGAGACACCTCAACCCACATTTTATGTGGGTAGCGGTGAGAAATCAAAAAGTGAAACATATAATTACTATTTTATTACTTATTAATCATAAAGTCGATAAAAAATATACAACAATGTCCTTATATATGAAAAATATCCATTGATTTTTTCCTGAATACCAGTCCTTTTATTTGCTGCCACCCGAAATGATAAGTCTAAAGCAGGACAAAATAAGTCGAACGTACGACATATTATCTCATACGTACGAGATACTATGTCGTAGGTATGACATCGTACGTACGAGATAACAAGTCGTACGCATGAGATAATAAGTCGTACGTACGACATACTATGTCGTAGGTACGATATACTAAATAGTACGTACGAGAAACTATGTCTAAAGTACGACATACAAAGTCGTACGTACGAGAGACTAAATCATACGTATGACAAAATAAGTCATATGTACGAGAAACTAGGTTGTACGTACAAGATACTAAGTCATACGTATGAGATATTAAGTAGTACGTACGACATACAAAGTGGTGCATATAACATGATAAGTCGTACATACGACAAAATTAGTCGTACGCATGACATATTATCTCGTACGTATGAGATACTTAGTCATACGAACGGGGTACCTGTAAAGTGCGAAACGAAATAGAAACGAAACGAAACGAAACGAACTGAAACGAAACGAAATCTGCCGAAACGAAACGAAATCTACCGAAACGAAACGAAACCTACCGAAACGAAACGAAACAAAACTATAAATTTTTTTCTTTCAAATCAAGGTACGTGTATATTATTATAGCGAGCGCAGCGAGCGTCGCGAAGCGACGCTCGTAACTGCGAGCTCTAACGACAACGCCTGGGCGAAGAGAAAATTCGGACTACTGCACATTCATTCTTTAGAATTTTTTGCTGCAGTAATTTTGACCCACAATGCATCACTTAGCAAAGTTGCGTTCTCGCGAGAATGACGGCAAATGTTCAACAAAAAGTTTACTCGCCTTGATTAAATGGATACATATTGAAGATAAATTGTAAACGTAACCTTTTTCATTAACTTTCAGCACTGTTCAGTTTTTTCTTGGTATTTGTAACTTACATACGACGTCATGTGACGTCAGAGTCTAGACGCACCAAATGTCACGTGCGGTTTGACGAGCCCGATCTAAATTAAAACAATAGAAGAGTTTGCGCTCGCTCTAACGGTCGCACCGTCAACATATTATATGTGTATCTGCATATGGACATTTTTTTTACTTCAAATAA